>NC_041398.2:137117632-137297632 GCF_900747795.2 Erpetoichthys calabaricus | reverse complement strand
TTCAAAACCTGGCAGGATCTAATTAATAACATTTTAGATTAAGCTCTTAAAGCACTGAGGAAGAAGATTCTCTCTCCATTTCTTTTTCTTCTCCATTTATCTTTATCCGCTTATTAATTCATCGATTTACTTATTTTTGCTAGCTTTAAGTTTTACTCTGTTGGCTATACTCTCTTTCTCAGTGGTGGTGGTTGATTTGTATTCAATCCTATTTTTGTAAAAATTGATCTATTTGTATGGAATGTTGTGCGATTACAATAAAATCAATAAAATTAAAAAAAAAGAACAATATCTTGCCAACTATGCCACTGTAAATAAAACACAAGAACAACATAAAAGGTTTGGAGAAAAACCCCATAAGGTTTGGTGATCATTAATTTGAGGGGTCGTTGGTTGTTCTGCAAGAAGAGAGGAGAAGGTGTTAGAGGGAAGTGCCAACCCCTGGCCCAGCGAGAACATGCACTTTTTTGAGCCTGTAAACTGTCTCCAAATTGCATGTGTGTGACAGCAGTTTGACTTTCTGTTATAATTTGTCCTTGTATGGGTGGAAAGGCACAACTAAATAAGTTGTATTATTAATGTTTTTATTTTTTACTGCCATAGATTGAATCTCTATTTAGATTTGAACTCATTGTTTTTCTGGTAGAAGCTTAAATGTTCCACAAGCCACTTCAAGCCTTCATTGCTCTACCTGGTGATGTTATGAGGTACTGCAGTCACGTTGCTTTTGGTTTTTGCAGTTTGAGGCAGCCCAAGTGCTGTGAAATCATGGAGTACTCCTCACAAATGTTCATTGGCTCTGCCTGGTCATGTGATTATCTTCATCAGGAAACAGCAGTATGTTCATGGGTTCTTTGCTAAATGTGCCTCAGTTTAGACAGACTAGACAAGTGAATTTAAACTGGGTAAGTTCCTGGACAACTGTCATGTGATGAGGAGGTCTATATATACAGAAGTCCTTGTAGCAGTGGTGTCTGTAGCAATAACCCTTGTGCTGAATGATGCTTAACGCATGGTAAAGGGTGTGATCCTGAGAAGGTTTCTTGATTCACTGGGATGACATGGAGCTGCAGTAATGCATGGACATCAGCCTGGAAAACCATAGGAGATTCACCACTAGTGCTATCTGGCCATTATACTAACAAGTAATAATCATCATCCTACAAATGAGAAAATGCTTAAGTAAAAAAGTAAAATTGAAGTTTCATTTAAAGTTACTGACTGGGACAAAGCATCCCATGCTTACAGCCATCTACATGCCAATGTAAAATTAGGATATCTGTCTTTGCCTTGTGCAGTAGTTCCAGTGGAAGATGATTATTTAGCATATGGATAATGCACATATTCTGAGTTCAGGACAGCAAACAAGCCATGCTTTTGTGGAGAGTGGGTAATTTCCTGTATACAGCAAAAAAAATGAATTGTGTCTGTAATTTTTCATTTAGGCACGTGTCTATTAAAGTGTAATTCCTCTGTGGATGACCTAAAAGTTAAAAATTTCGGTTTCAAAAATTCTCCATCATGTACTACGAAAAAGGTTGAAATAATTTACTGACACTTATTAAGGCAACTATAAAAGTGGCTTCTAAAGCAAGCCAAGAAAGAGCAAATAGTTCAGTGATTTTACATAGGAATGTGCTTTTTAATGTGAATTTTACTTTGTGCATTACCATAAAGTGCCAAAGGAAAAAAAAGTATTGCTCCTAAAGGAGCTCATGCTGCCAGGTGTACATGCCAAAATGGACAGCATTAAGAAAAAAATTTAAGAGCCTCTGACCTAAACAAATGTCATCAAAACATTGAGCTACAGCTAAGGTGTTCCGCTCTCTTGGAACTACAATGCATGCACTGCATTCTGATGTAATATGAATTTTAATCCTTTAATACATTTATAGCAACAAAATATTAAAACACTCTTGAAGTGTAATGTGTACTTCCATAACTAAAGAAACACAGAATACCCTCATTAAAAGTAATAGCATTATATAATTCACACATCATTACATGCACCATGAAAAACCTGGAATTGTTTTCTTTCTTTTTCCTTTCCTTTCCATGGAACAGGACTGGCTTGACTAGACTGCACAGATGTTAAGTAAGAAAGATGTTGTAATATAATATTCCTAAAAAACTTGTATTTACATTACTGTCACTCTTCTTTGAATTGGTCTTTGTGAAATTTAGAGCTACCTTAAACAGCTGTTCCTAGAAACATAAAACAAGTACTTGAGCTTTAAATAAGAACGACCCGAGCAGACACAATACTTCAGTAGTTCCTGAGATGATAATTACCTGCATCCATGCAGTACAAACATAGAGGAAGCAAATAAAGAATCAAGAATAGCCTTGATTAATCAACTGAAAGTTGTAAGCAAGCAGCATTGAATAATGTATTTTTTACCAATTCCCCTTCTTGAAAGAATTTGTGGACTTTTTTCTCAGCCACAGCCAAATCTTTCCAAGTGCTATTAAATTTCAATATGTTCCAGATTGGTGTGTTTGTTGTTATCATAGCACAGTGCATATAATTCTACTATATGAAAAAAGTCTAGCTCACTGGTTTTGTAGTATAACAGAAAATTTTAGTCTCTGAGAAGATGTTCAACTGATGGTAATTGCAAAGCTATAAACAGTACTGTCCACGTCGTTTCACTTTCAATTTACTCTGATATGAAATGGGATAGTAAAAATTAAATAGATTTCTCTTTACACTGGCTTATGGCTCCATTCATGTGGTACTACAGTAATTTGAAAAGTGTGAATGATTATTTCAGGTGTTTTTTATGATAAATAATAATAATAATAATACATTTTATTTATATAGCGCCTGTTCCATGCTCAAGGCACTTCACAGAGTCTTAGAAAAAACAGCAGGGTATATGTAACATTGGATGCAAAGGTTTTCCTGAATAAAACAATGAAACAGATAACAAAGCATTAAATAGAATAAAGAACAATAAACCAGAGTAAAATATTAAATACTAAAACCTAACAAATAACCTAATTTATGATATAACAAACACACAAATTATCCTGAGCACCTGGACAGAGAGGTAAATTGAAAGAAAGGGCAGAATGTTAAGTTAAGTTAAAAGCCTTCCTAAATAGATGAGTTTTAAGTTGTTTTTTAAAAAAAAAAATTAATGGAGTCACCTGATCTAGTTAATTTCGGGATGACATTCCAAAGTCTGGGTGCTATGGAGCTGAAGGCCGTGTCACCCATAGAGTGCAGGTTAGTGTGAGGCACAAAAAGATTACCAGAATCAGAGGTGAACAGAAGGATAGTGATTTAGAAGGTCACTGATGTAGTCCGGTGCAAGGCCATTTAAAACTTTGTAGGTTATTAATAGAATTTTATATTCAATCATGTAAGACACAGGGAGCCAACAAAGGCGAAGCAGGATGGGTGTGATGTGCTCACTTTTGCTGGTTTGAGTAAGGACTCTTGCAGCAGAGTTTTGAATCAACTGGAGCTGTGATATAAGATTAGAAGGGGCACCTGCCAGCAGCAAGTTACAATAATCGATGCAGGATGTGATACAAGCATGGACAAGTTTCTCAGAATTAGAAAAGGAGAGGAATGAGCGAACACAGGATATGTTACGGAGGTGAAAGTAAGATGACACCAACATTCCTTGCATCAGAAGAAGGTTTCCTCCCTGCGTGGAGTTTGCATGTTCTCCCCGTGTCTGTGTGGGTTTCCTCCGGGTGCTCCGGTTTCCTCCCACAGTCCAAAGACATGCAGGTTAGATGTATTGGTGATTCTAAATTGTCCCTAGTGTGTGCTTGTTTGTGGGTGTGTGTGTGCGTGCGTCCTGCGGTGGGCTGGCACCCTGCCCAGGGTTTGTTTCCTGCCTTGCGCCCTGTGTTGGCTGGGATTGGCTCCAGTAGACCCCCGTGACCCTGTAAGGATATAGTGGGTTGGATAATGGATGGATGGAGAAGAAAGTCTGATGAGATCACCATCAACAGTGACTGGAAAGGAGCTCATTTTCTTAAGTAGCGCTTTAGTGCCAATTTGCAGCAGTTCAGTTTTGTTGCAATTTAATTTTAAAGAGTTCTTCTCCATCCAGGTTTTAATTTCACTGATGCAAGTTGTGAGCTGAGAAAACTCTGATGAAGTTGCACTTTTGACATTGAAATAAAGTTGAGTGTCATCTGAATAAAAATGATAGCGCAGTCCATAGCTACGAATAATATGGCCAAGGGGAAGCATATAAATATGGAAGAGAAGAGGGCCGAGAACAGAGGACAGAGCCCTGAGGAACTCCTTGTGTGACTGACGCTGAGCTGGATCTGCTGTTGCCAAGACTAACAAACTCTTGTCTATCAGTCAGTGTGGTATAGCGACCCACAGCTCAGATCAAAGGCCACTTTTTAAATAAATAATTGACGCCCTCGTGGCTTAGAGAGGGGGCGTGGTAGAGTGGCCAGAGCGGTTCCCGGGTGATTCGTTATGTGGACGGTCCTCGCTTAAGTGCACAGGTGAGGAGTCGTCCGCATCTGTAATTGTTGCTGGGAGCTGCTAATTGCCACACCTGATCCACGTCCCCGTAATATTTAATAGAAGCACGAGTCGGATGAAAGAGAGGAAAAAGAGAGAGAAGGAACGGAGGTTAATGGGGAAGAAGGCGGCAGGAAGGAGAAAGCCGTTGTGTGAGAGTGAGAGCAGGTTGGACAGTATTGCAGCTGGTAGGTGAGCCCCGGAGGAGTGTTTGGCTGACTCTTAGAGGGGGCAGGTTGAAGCGGTCACTCCAACTGAGCAATTTAGAGGAGCTGGAGTGACCAGTAGAGGGGTCAACTGGCCGTCGAAAGAAGCAGAGTCGAGGAGGCTTTGGGCATGTTCAGCCCCAGCGTGAGCACCCTGGTCGCTGGGGAAAGGAACCCAAGTCTCGGCCCGGCTGGAGCCCGACGTAGCCAGGGATCGATGGGCTACCAGACCAGTATTGAAGGGAGCTGCATTTGCTGGTTGGGCAACTCCCCTGTTTCTGGGTCCATAGGGGAGAAGCAGAGGAGCCGCCAGTAAGGAATAAGTATGCACCGGATGTTTAAAGAAAGACTGCCTCCAGCCATTGTTTTTAACCTCATTGTTTTTAACCTCCACAGATTCACCAGTTTTATTGGATTATTTATTTAATGACTTAATTGAGAGACACTGCACTTATTTACTTGGACAATTTGTTTTGAATTTTGCTGTTTTTAATAAAAACACTTTGCACTTTTTGCACCATCCCCTTGCTTTGTTGTGTCTCACTGTCCAACTCATCGGTGACATTACCGACAGTGTTGGGAACGAGGGCTCCCAGAAGTAAGATGGGAGCGTGGAGCAGAACCTGCATCATCACAGTCAGATAGGACTTGAACCACTGGAGGGCAGTGCCAGAGATACTTAGGATGTTCTCCATTCTGCACTAAGGTCTAACAGAATTAATATGCTGGTTTGTCCACAGCAAATAAGCAAATAAAGTTGCCATAAGCAAATCATTGGTTACCTGAAGAAGAACAGTTTCACAACTGTGCTGCACACAGAAACCAGACTGAAAGGGTTCCATCAAATTATTAGAGGTTAAGTAATTGGTGAGCTGGGAGGCTACAACACGCTCAAGAACTTTTGACAGAAAAGGTTAGTGGGAAATAGGCCAAAAATTGTTAAGATTGTCACCATCAAGACCAGACTTTTTTAACATGGGGGTTACAGAAGCGATTTTAAAAGTGGCTGGCACAAACCAGGTGTTGAGGGATGTATTGATTATTGTCATAACAGTTGGGATTATGGCATGAAGGCAGGATTTAAGAAGTGTGGTGGGGATGGGGTCCAGTACACAAGTAGTTGGCCTTATCTTACAAAGCAGGTCATTAACAAATGCCGATGTGACTGGTGAAAATTTAGAAAAATAGCTGGATGGAGTGGGAAGACAGGGAAGGATATCAATGGATGATGGATTTATGATAGATTTATGTTAGTTGAATTATTTAGATATTTAATTTTATTGCAGAAAAAGTGGAGGAATTTTTCACAGACTTCAGTAGAGGAGGTACAGTGGTGTGAAAAACTATTTGCCCCCTTCCTGATTTCTTATTCTTTTGCATGTTTGTCTCACAAAATGTTTCTGATCATCAAACACATTTAACCATTAGTCAAATATAACACAAGTAAACACAAAATGCAGTTTTTAAATGATGGTTTTTATTATTTAGGGAGAAAAAAAATCCAAACCTACATGGCCCTGTGTGAAAAAGTAATTGCCCCCTTGTTAAAAAATAACCTAACTGTGGTGTATCACACCTGAGTTCAATTTCTGTAGCCACCCCCAGGCCTGATTACTGCCACACCTGTTTCAATCAAGAAATCACTTAAATAGGAGCTGCCTGACACAGAGAAGTAGACCAAAAGCACCTCAAAAGCTAGACATCATGCCAAGATCCAAAGAAATTCAGGAACAAATGAGAACAGAAGTAATTGAGATCTATCAGTCTGGTAAAGGTTATAAAGCCATTTCTAAAGCTTTGGGACTCCAGCGAACCACAGTGAGAGCCATTATCCACAAATGGCAAAAACATGGAACAGTGGTGAACCTTCCCAGGAGTGGCCGGCCGACCGAAATTACCCCAAGAGCGCAGAGACGACTCATCCGAGAGGTCACAAAAGACCCCAGGACAACGTCTAAAGAACTGCAGGCCTCACTTGCCTCAATTAAGGTCAGTGTTCACGACTCCACCATAAGAAAGAGACTGGGCAAAAATGGCCTGCATGGCAGATTTCCAAGACGCAAACCACTGTTAAGCAAAAAGAACATTAGGGCTCGTCTCAATTTTGCTAAGAAACATCTCAATGATTGCCAAGACTTTTGGGAAAATACCTTGTGGACTGATGAGTCAAAAGTTGAACTTTTTGGAAGGCAAATGTCCCGTTACATCTGGCGTAAAAGGAACACAGCATTTCAGAAAAAGAACATCATACCAACAGTAAAATATGGTGGTGGTAGTGTGATGGTCTGGGGTTGTTTTGCTGCTTCAGGACCTGGAAGGCTTGCTGTGATAGATGGAACCATGAATTCTACTGTCTACCAAAAAATCCTTAAGGAGAATGTCCGGCCATCTGTTCGTCAACTCAAGCTGAAGCGATCTTGGGTGCTGCAACAGGACAATGACCCAAAACACACCAGCAAATCCACCTCTGAATGGCTGAAGAAAAACAAAATGAAGACTTTGGAGTGGCCTAGTCAAAGTCCTGACCTGAATCCAATTGAGATGCTATGGCATGATCTTAAAAAGGCGGTTCATGCTAGAAAACCCTCAAATAAAGCTGAATTACAACAATTTTGCAAAGATGAGTGGGCCAAAATTCCTCCAGAGCGCTGTAAAAGACTCATTGCAAGTTATCGCAAACGCTTGATTGCAGTTATTGCTGCTAAGGGTGGCCCAACCAGTTATTAGGTTCAGGGGGCAATTACTTTTTCACACAGGGCCATGTTGGTTTGGATTTTTTTTTCTCCCTAAATAATATAAACCACCATTTACAAACTGCATTTTGTGTTTACTTGTGTTATATTTGACTAATGGTTAAATGTGTTTGATGATCAGAAACATTTTGTGTGACAAACATGCAAAAGAATAAGAAATCAGGAAGGGGGCAAATAGTTTTTCACACCACTGTAATTGAGCCAGATACAGGTTGAAGTAATTCATTAACTACAGAGAACAAAACCCTTGGATTTTCATGGCCACTTTCTATTATTCTGCCACAATGTGTGTTCTTGGCTGCAGTTAGTGCATCCCCTGTAAGCCCTTTGATGGTCAGAGAAAGCCTGAATGTGAAAAGTGAGGCCAGTCTTACGTGACATTGTCTCAAGGTGTTGGCCAGTTGCTTTCATAGATCATAGCTCTGAATTATACCATGGAGCTGAATGCTTAAATGAAACCTCCTTATGTTTTAAAGGAGCTGTTTTATCGAGTGCTGAATGAGAGGCCGAGTTATAGTGGTCAACAAGACTATCTAGTGTTGATGGAATAGGTGAAGACAGAAAAAGATCAGAAATGGATCCAGCAAGAACAAAGGGACAGATATTTTTAAGGTTTCGGAAAGAAATTTGATGTTTACAGGTAAGAGGAGGGAGAGGTAATGAGACAGTGAAAAGTACTGCTTTATGGTCAGAGTCCCAAATCACTGCTATGCAGTAAGTGTTGCCGAAAGATAATCCAGATGTGCAGATCAGGTCCAGTATATGACCACAAGAGTGGGTGTGAGAATCAACATGCTGCACCAAGTCAAAACAGTCCAGTAAGGATAGGAATTCATTTCTCAGTTTACATGTAGTGATGTCAATATGGATGTTGAAATCGCCAAGAAGAATGACTCTCTGGGAAAGTGAACTTAAGTGGGTTAATAATTCAGTCAGATCAGATAAAAAAGACGCATTATATTTCGGGGGATGATAGACAACAATAAGTAATACAGGACCAGATTTTCTTATTAGCTTAAGAGCCAGACACTCGAAAGACAATGGACCATCAATGGGGATTCTTTTGATGTTTAAGTTCGATTTACCAATTACTGCGACTCCTCCGCCTTGTCTTGAGCTGCGAGGCTCCGTGAAGTGAATGCCTCCAGGTGGGGTCACCTCCACGACAGATGTAAAATCATTTGGTTTTTGCCAAGTTTCTGTTAAGCATAGCAAGTCAAGGTTTGAGTCAGTAATGAATTCTGATAGCACCAGTGCTTTGCCATTAAGAGATCTTGAGTTAAACTGCAATATTAGCCGATGCGGGTTCATTGTGCGCAGATCTATGACCAGAGTTTATTTTAACATATTGCAGATTTGGCACACTGACACTCCTATTTCCAAAGCCATGAGTAGGACGGCATAGTCCTGAGCAAATGCTGCCGGTGAACTTTTCATTCGCAGCCCAGCTGTGGCAGCGACCTGACCCGCGATATAAATATTTCAGGTGCTGCACAATACCATTGTCTTTTAGGACATTCCAGTCTGACCATTTGCTCTGGACAAACTGTTTAATATGAAGGAGTTTGTCATGAGAGTATTTTATTATAGTAGAGAGCAATACTTATCTGATAGCAGCAGAGAAGCAGCACAGCACAACGGAGAAGGTGAGATGGGAGGCGCAGATGAGCGTAAAACAGCAGAAAAAGCGTAGTAGGAGATATTACAAAATGCACATGAAGATACCAAAATTCGGAGGTTCCAACATACAACCACATACATATAACACTGGGTGTTACGGGCTGGATCGCAGCATCCAGCTGGTTGTAAACTTCAGATCATTTCTTAGTCATTAAGCACATATGGAAGGAATCGAGAGCAATCCAGTGTAAAAAATATAATCAAGAAGACAGATCATCTCATAGATCGTCACGGTGCAAAGAAATGTCCATAGGGCTCATCCAGTGTGCCACAGAAAGATTCAGTTGTCCCCAAGGCTGAAAACCCAGTCAAGGCAAAGTTCATAAAAGTAAATCCAAATCAACACAGTTCGAGTAAATTGCATCCATGAACTATACATACAATAAAAAGAAAGTGAACAATTGCAAAAAGTTTAGGTTTAATGCAAATTTTAACGAAAAGTGTTGATGACAGGGAAGAGCGGCAGCAACATGCATGTGCCAGTGTTCCCTTCTCCTAATTTCGAGGTTAAATAATATCTTTACAATTTATAAAATAAATATTTCTGTTCAGATTGTATCAATACTGTTGAATATTTTTTTTTAAGTTCTAAATTTTCACCAGAGTTATTAAATTGCAAGTGTAGGGGTCACTTGCACCTTTCGCATTATTACATAAGCACATCAAAAGGATCAAGTTTGTATGAAGGATAATTACTTGACTGTAGATATCTGGACACCCTTCTGTTTAATGTGCTCTTGAAGAAATGTAATTATAAAAGCAGTGAGATCTGACTGTTAAGTGTTTTGACACAGGAGTTTCCATATGCAGCTACATTAATTTTTTCATCATTTTTAGTTTATTGCTATAAATATTTAACTGTTCTTTACATACCAGCTTTCTGAATAAATGTGCAAAAAGAATGGAGATAAAAAAAAAACATGACCTCACTATGTGCACATTGTGACAGCTATTGTGCTCAGTTCATCAGATATTGTTTTATGCAATGAATCCAGGAAATGTTATTCTAAAAATAATCAGGAAAAACATTAACTTTGACAAACTAATGTTATAACTTATAACTGACTAAAAATGGGTGCAATCATATTGATCTAGTTAGAAATAAGCAAAACACACCAAATAAAAACTCTCAACTATATGTAGTTTATGTTACTGTTTCATTTTTTTTTAAAGGATTTGAACTATACCATGTTAACCATTTAAATACATTGCCTGATCATGAAAGCAATTGTTAATCAATCAGAAATCAATTAATATTTGTTATACGTATATATGGTACATACAGTGTTTTTCACAAAAATCACACTCATAAAGAAAGTTTACAGGGCAACATCAATTACTACATAGATTACCAAGTTTAGAAGGACAATAAAAATATGGATATTAAATAATAAGAGTTTACTTTGAAAGCAATCTTTGGCAAGTAATCCTAGCATTCTAATCAGCAGGCCACAAATATTTACAATGAGAACAGCAGGAAGATGATTTTGGCTGAGGACATTACCTTCCTTCTTGGCGATCTTTGGGTGAGAATGTAGGCTTGTCACTTTCCTTATCATACAAAAGACTTACATGTTCCTTTGATTTGTGTCTCAAAATCAGAGTTAATGTGAGTGTGTGAGGCACTACTTTGGTTTTTAGTTTGTGTCTGAAGATACAAAGATCGGGTTCTTGGTCCCCTAAGAAAAATAGGATTTCAGAAAAAGAATGGGTGAAGATCATTTCTTCACCATCAAAGACTGCTTTGCATATTGTGGCACTGCACTCCACCTAATTATAAAAATGGATACCTTTTTTGTCAATCTCTCTTGATCTTGCTCACTGTCTCTCTCTCTGTCTTAGCCTCCACATAAAGTCATAAACTGGAACTTTTAGCAACATACATAACCAAATCCATATGTAGTGACACTCTATTAGCAAAGGAAACCCTTTTTTTCTTACTTGTCCGCTTATGAAGATAGGAATCACAACTCATAATAAAGTGTGAGGTTACGACCCTGCATTTGTGTGGGAGTGTGGTGATCTAAATGGGATACGAATGGAAATCATTCTCTTGAATCCAGGCTTGTTAACATCTGATTGTATCATATGAGAAGCTACAGTCACATGGGGGAAGACATTTTATTATAGATTAGTTACAAATAATGGAATCAGATTCTTTACTATGGATATTTGCTGTTAAAGAAAAACAATATTCATAAATCTAGGTGTGTGTTATGCATATACATTTTTATTTTTGACTCTTCTGAGATTAATGTACATCAGGGGTCCTCAATCACAGTCCTGGAGGGGTGCAGTGGCTGCAGTTTTTGTTCTAACCCGGTTGCTTCATTAATTGCATGGCTTGTTAGTGCTCTAACTCTGCTATGTCAGGTAATTTTCATGTCCTAGATTTTCTTCCCCTTTCTAAGGATATCATCCAAATGATTTGAAATCTAATATGGATGAGCAATTCTCAGTCCTTCACTTTTTTCTCTTCACTTTCCTTCCAAGTATTTAATTAAACCCAATAGTGCATGATAAATACACACAGGTGTAAATGGTAACAAGCTAAATGGAGAACTGCTGCTTTCCTTTGTCATTTGCATCTTATTGCTAATAAGGAGCAATGGAAAACTGAGAATACAGCTGTTTAAGACTAAAATAAGCAATAAGGGCTCAAAATCTTAACGAGTGAGACAACTAAAGTGAAGCAGAAATGTTACTTGAGCAATAAATGCTTCTTATTAAGCAATTGGGTTGGAGCAAAAACCAGCAGCCACTGCAGCCCTCCAGGACCGTGACTGAGGACCCCTGATGTACACAAATACCTGTAATGTAGAATTGTTAATCCTCCAATGTTATTGACCCAGGAACATATAGGGTGGTCCAGATCTAATTATGCACTTTTCATTATGCTATAACTTAAGTTTATTACATAGAGAATTCTTAGGGCAGCACGGTGACGCAGTAGTAGCGCTGCTGCCTCGCAGTTAGGAGACCCGCGTTCGCTTCCCGGGTCCACCCTGCGTGGAGTTTGCATGTTCTCCCCGTGTCTGCGTGGGTTTCCTCCAGGCGCTCCGGTTTCCTCCCACGGTCCAAAGACATGCAGGTTAGGTGGATTGCCGATCCTAAATTGGCCCTAGTGTGTGCTTGGTGTGTGGGTGTGTTTGTGTGTGTCCTGCGGTGGGTTGGCACCCTGCCTGGGATTGGTTCCCTGCCCTGGGATTGGCCCCAGCAGACCCCTGTGTTCGGATTCAGTGGGTTGGAAAATGGATGGATGGACATAGAGAATTCACAGCACCTGCACTGCACATAGAGATTTCACTTAAAATTCTTTTTGTTGCCGATAGATGGCAGCACCTGCCCTGCATTCCAAAATTTCGGGGAGACGGTTGTCAGTCAAACAGTTGCATAATTAGATCTGGACCACCCAGTATTTAAGACATTAAAGCCTACTTTCTGTAAACCTGAGATTCAGTCTTTGACCAGTTTGTTTTGGATGTGTAAGCTGTAAATTGACAATATTTCCTTAAACCTACCTACCTTACTTTTTCATTTTAAGAAATGTTTTTATTTATTTTTGCAGATACAGTGTCTTTATTTATATCATTTTCTTCAAAAGCTTCCTGTTCCACAATGGTTTTGAAGCCAATTTGAGCAAATTGTGGCAAGAACCTGTTTAGACTTAACTTGTAGATCTGAGACTTGGAATTATCTTGACCCTCTGGATTATTCCTTCTGTCCTTGCATTGTGCTTACCTGTTCTTCTGGTCTTGACTACAAATGATTTGTGTCCTTTGGGTGGCTTTCAACATATGCTTCAGTATGATTTTAATATGACTTTTTAATCCTAGCCTAAAAAGACTGAAGAACAGTCGTAGACTACTAAGCACTGTTGTAAGTCGCTCTGGATAAGAGCGTCTGCTAAATGTTGTAAATGAAATGAAATGACTTTAATATGACTAATCCAAATATCACAGATCCAAATGTAGTTGGGTCATTAGTATGTGGTACCTATACTTTTTATTTAGTTTAGATTTTGTTTGTAAACTTGAAACAAAATTCTGGAGATGCTGTAAGAGTTAATAAAATACTCCTAATTGTGGAACAGCAAAGGTCCAGTGTGTAGTTGCCTCTGCCTGGAGAACAAAATTATCGAGAATACATTTTTAGCACTCTTTTTAGAGTTAAATGCTACAATTAAGACAAGTTTCGGTATTCATATATAAATTTTTACTGCATTGGTTTTTGGACATCTTGCTTCCATAATAATATCAAAAAGATTAGTAGCCCCTTGAGCAAAAGGAATGTTCATTCACTTATTCCAAGTGGCCACATGGTTTGCCTCGTAACAGGTGGGAACCAGAGCAGGCTGAGTCCTTTAAAACATGGATTCAGCAAGGTGCTAGAAGCATTAACGATTTTGGCCTTTACTGACTCAATAGCATCACACAGCTTTTTTTAGATTTTTCTTATACCCACATATTCGTACTGCAAAACTCTTGGTCCACTTCACTTCTGGCTGTATTAAATTAAGATCTGGGAGCTTGCAGGGCACTGAAGTAAGCTGTATTCACAGTCATGCTTATGGAACTGACTTGAGATGCCATTTGAAACAATGGTCAGCAGCAGTACGTATACTGTAGCACTAAATGGTCAATTGGTATTAAGATGCATAATTCATACAAAGAAAAACAATCCTTATAACATTATGCTGTCATCACCACCTTGGACATGATGGATTGATGGATATTCACAGTCACATAAGATTTCTTTAGACAGGTAATATTCTTTTAAAATTATAATCATCCAGATTTGTTGATCACCTATGTATTTTAGCATTGAATTCCTGTTCTAACATGACAAGAAGTGGAACCCTGTGAGGTATTCTGCTGCACACATCAGGGCCCAATGTTTTGTGTATTCAAATATTTCATTTTGTACACAATTTTGATAGGAACAGGCCATTCAGTCCAATAGACTTGTCATTCGGTTTAATCATTCACAAAGTCCAACTATCTAATACACTATCTGGAAACTTACTCCAAGTTTTTATGGTTCTCTGCGTAAAAAAAAAATCTGAGGAGGACCCGATCGAGTGCATTGTGGAAAAAGTAGCTATTGATGTGGTACTGGCAAGAATTCCTGAAGTGCACTGGGACTAATTTCTTCAGCACAATGTTGACTCGTTCTTCACGTTGGCCAAACAATTGGAAGGCTCCCAGGCTGCTTGGAGACAGGGTGGTGTATTTGCTCCACCTTGGACACACTCTCAGCCTGATTGACATCGTCCCTGGAGTGATCGTTGCCATGAACAGCAGGCTCAGGGCCCTGAACATCCATTTTCCTCAGAAATGCTACCCCAGGCTCCCGTCATTACTGATGTGACACCTGAAGAGGCTCCTGGAGGTATTTTGGCAGTGGTGCCAAGCACAGATGTTTCTGGTGTGATCAGGTCAGCCACCTCGCCAGAGAATGTTGCCTCTCCCCTGCTCAGTCCATGGAGGTCGGCTTAGCTGAGGTGTGTTGCTCCCATGTTTCTTCTACTTTACTAAAAAAGGACGGCTTAATGATCTCAGTGAAGTTGGTGGGCCGCAAGATCCCTGCCTTGTTGGACTCAGGTAGCGACCTTTGCGTTGTCAGACATGACTGCCTCAGCAGTACTTCCCCATGTGGCACTGAGATTGTGAACATAGGTTGTGTACATGGGGATGTTAAGGACTATGAGACAGTGCTGCTTCCTTTAAAATATAAGGGTCAGAACTTTAAAGTTTGGACTGCCATTTTGGATTCCTGCCCATGGCCCTTGCTGATCGGCAGGAGGAACACCCTATTTCCTAGGCTCTTGGCTGAATTTGGGGCACCAGCCCTAGAGCCCCCATTCATCATGAACAAGGGGGAAGAGCTGGTGGCTGTCGGAGAAGGCCTCAAGACCCGTTTGGACAGTGAACCTGATCTCTCCAGTGAGACTGAGAGGGACTCCTCTGATGTCTTCGAGTAGCTTGCTGGCCCCTCTACAACTTCTCAGGCTGCACCGGCCACAGGGTGCACACTGCCTTGCGAGCAGATGGATTTTGCATGTTTGCAGCGTGCCCATAGCTCACTGGAATACGCATTCAAGCAGGCTTACTCCGCTAGTGACTCCTGCTATCAGGAGTGTGAGTCCGCTGGCATCAAGACCTGGCACTTTCTCGAGAAAGGCGGCTGCCTTTTTAGGGTGATTTTTGGATTTTTTAGGGGGAGGTTTAATTGAACAGTTAGTTGTCCCTGACAAGCATAGGAACATTCTTTTGCATTTGGCACATTCTCACGTCTTGGGCAGTCACCTATGCACTGGTAAAATCAGGGATCGATTATCAAAACAATATTATTGGCTGAATATGGGCAAGGATGTCGAACAGTTCTGCAGGTCCTGTCCTGACTGCCAGGTCGTCTCTGCTCATAAAACTCCTTGGGATCCCCTTTCTCCTATGCCTATTTTAGATGTTTCCTTTCACCGGGTTGGGCCCAATATTGTTGGTCCTCTCCGTAAGAGTAAAAATGGGTATCAGTATATTCTTGTGCTGGTTGACTATGCAACACATTATCCAGAAGTGGCTGCCAATTCCTCCTCTGTTGCCAAAGCTCTGTGTGAGATCTTTACTCATATTGGCATCCCTAGTGAAATTTTAACTGGACATGCCTTTTATTTCTCTGATTTTGCTGCTTTAAAAGATTTGCTGTGGTTGTTGGCTCTCCTCTCTTTCCCTTGGGTGGGGATTGGATTTTGGTTTGTTAAGTTTGACGTGATTGTATGGAATGTTATCTGCTTCAAATACAATCAATGAAAATATATATAAAAAATGACACAACAAAAATAACCTGACTCATAAACTCAAAAAATAAGCAAAATATTCATCAATACACAGTGCATACAATAGAAAACCAAAACAAAATCATAAATACTCTTTTCTAAACAATTAATGGATAATGACCAAAAGACTAAACAAAGATAAAACCCTTCTCAATCACAAGAGAAAATATCTGACTGGATCAAATAAGCTTTGTTGCAAGTACTCAATTATTGCCACTACTTGTTGTTAGAAATTGAGCTGTCACATAGCAGCCTGTGCTCTGGCCTTGGATGTTATCCATCAGTAACTCCCTAGTGAATAATGAAGGACTGATGAAGTTAGGTAGAACCACATTGTGTAATTTTTGTTGTACATTTGTTATAAAAATGTATTTTGTAGGACTGGCTATATGTTTGCTTGCTTTACTGAAAAAAGTGTGAATAAGAGTTCTATTTGTTCTTGAAATATACTGCAATAAATCAAATTAAACTACGTACAACAACATCATTATATAAGGTATGCACCGCAAATGTTAATTTACATAAATATCACATATAATTGTCAGACTTGAATTTCACAATGTTAATAATGTAGCTTCCTCTTCCAAGTACAGTTTCATGCAAAATTTATAACATGGAAGACAACATTAAAGTTCACTTAGTGTTGGTATCGTCTTTATACGTTGTACTTTGTAAGTCAATCATCAAAGGATGCAATTGCCAGCTTTACATGCAGAGTCTTGATGGTCATCAGTTGATTGCGCACTGAAAATCCAACCTGCATATTCCTTTTAACCACATTACAATGGTGGCCCATCTATAAAACAGTTATACTGTAAAAATTATATATCCAAAAGAGTTATTTTAATATTTTCTGTTTTTATATAGTTAGGTTTTAGCAAGGTCACATTAATTATTAATTTGCTAGTTTATTTTTACAGAAATAAAGATTTTTTGTAAATAATGTAATTGAACATTTCAAAGGTTTTTCAGTTTTCTTTCCTCACAGTAACTATGTGTATTTTCAGGAAAAGAAAGAGAGCTATCACAATAAGAATACATTAAAACATAGCACAATGAGGACACAACAGGATGCCAATACACGCGGACAATAAAAGGGAGACAGACAGTCAGAAAGTTAAAAATAGATGAATTCAGAATCTTTGAGTTCTATTGATTTTGTTTCTTGTGTAAAACTCACCTCAAAGGATATGGATTTCAGGAAGTTGGGCTCTCTTGGAAAAAAGTTTAGGAAATTAAGATTAATCAGAATCACATCAATTAATGTTGGGTAAAGGCATATTTTGATTCTGACTTGCTAAATTTTAATATAGTTACAGTTTTAGGGTGGGCAAACATTTTCTGACCCAAGGCCCACATACTGTTAAAAGATTCAGACTGTATAGCTGGCTACCTTTGTCTGCTATTACAGACACCTTAGGTCCTGTAAGAAGTTGAAAATGCAACATAGGCTTGTTAATTCAAGAATAACAAAAATCTGAGAGAAAAAAAATATACCCAAAAGGCTTTCGATTAATGAGAGCTATGCAGCTGATTACCTCTGCCTTTGTGACAGCAACAAAATCTGTTGATGGAAAAATTGCAGTCCACAGCTCTTGCTATGTGACTCACAGATGTCTATCAAGCTGCACGTTTGCGTATATCGTAGTTACCTTGGCATCAGTCAGTGATACATAGAAGCTTAGGGTTAGTTTAACAGGATGACTATGTTCCTTTGAGGTTGAGCCACTTTGCAAATCACTCTGACTCATCTGCAATTCTTCTGTTGCTGTCTTGCAGTTGAATTATATCCTCAAGTCTGTGAGGAACTTGAGAGTATGACATGTCCAATGTCTTAAGAATGGAGAAATATGCTGACAAGCGACTGATCATCTGTTCTAAGAACTCTTTGCTTCCTTTAGCAATTTTCTATGCATGCAGGTTGCTTACCTTGTGCTGGCTTCTTCAAGAGTGAAAGACTGGAAAAAACATTTTTTGTAAAATGTAAACTAGCAGCTAGTATAGAAGTTCATGTGCCACTCCTTGCAATAATAGGTTGCTAGCATTGTTGGCATGTTTGGTAGGAACAATTAAGCATGTGGCCTTTGTTCTAACCACTGTGGAGAAAGCATTTTGCAGTCCCTTCTTTATCACTGTTAAGTTTCTGCTTCTTCATGGTTCCCTCACAGTGGAGTCACTATAACCTGATGAATCAAATTTTTGTAGTGTTCATAACCACATAGCAAGACTAATGAAACTAAAAAAAATTACATCAAACATAATGATGAATGTTGCATCATTTATTTCTTAGGAGCTGGTTTAAACTTGTAACCAGCCTAGATTCAGCCCCAAACTGCACCAGAATAAAAGGAGTGTTCTTTTATGTAGCTCTGGCATGGCATGTTTTTTTTATTCTTCCTTGCCTTGATTTACCTTGATTTCAGCTTTGATGAGGGCTGATTGAAAAGTCATTTAACTGTCCCTGTTCCATTTTCATGGAGGTAGACATGGGAATATTCACTGTGCAGGTGTTTGTGGATGGCACACATCGATATATGTGAACCTGCAGTTAGACCACCATATTCTTCAGTGTTCTTCTCACGATGAGTGGAAGCACCTCAAACATGTCATCATGGCAGATGAAGTGGACGTTCCCCAAATGTGCTTCAACATTCATTCACGTGTTGCCAACCTTAAACTGCTTCAATCACAGGAATACAGCAACATGGCTAATTGTTTCATCACCATATGCTTGCTGTAATATTTCAAGAGTTTCATTACCACTCTTCCCAAGCTTATGGCAAAATTCAGTCACATAACTCTGCAGTACTCTCACTCTCTCTGCAGTACAGATCTACTGAAACACACTTGTAACTCTGAGTGAGCAATTCTGTTGCCAAGAAGTCTCCTTAATAAGGAGATAAAATGGAACGAATTCTGTCACCATGGCACTACAGATATGCTCAGCACATTGCTGAAATGTGACACCACTAACACTAGCAACTCAGTGTTTTTCTCTTCTCTTAGAATAGTGCCTTGCTATTAGTTTATTTTAGTATAATTATTATACAAATGATAAACAGATTTAAAAAGTAAATTTATGTTTTTTATAGCAAACAGTAAGTCACATATAATCCCTCATATAAAGTTTTGTGGATTTATATGATGTAAGCTAAAAAGTATTCTTTAAATCTATATTTTTTCTTAGGCACCTTTAATTAAAGTCATAAGTACACTGTTCTTTTTCTAAGTATATTAATAACACATTTACTTATTTGGCCGACAGTTTTATCCAAAGAAACTTGCAACGTTTGAGATACAATTGAAAAAAATGTTTTCCCGATTGTAGCACAGGCGGGTGACTGCTCAGGGTCACACAGTATTAGTGGTGGGAGCTGAACCAGCAACCTCGTAGGATGAAGTCCAAAGCCTAACTACTTTGCCACACTGCATGCCTGGCAGCCTCCCAGAATCCCTGGACATCTAGTCTATGAATAAATTGCATGTTCTAATGATGACCTAGTTGTTCTCTGAGTAGTAGTTCCATATCCCAAGTTCAATGGTGTCTTTTAGTCTGTCTAAGTGAACTGTCTTGCTTAGAGTTAATTCCTGGGTACTTGTACCCAACACTACCAAGATTGCTTCATGTGAAATGAATGCACTGTTGCACATATTACAGTTTTTTAATTACAATTTATTCAATAGTGTTGACTTCTGATGTTGTCAAGTGTGTGCTTGAGGAAGTCCTACATTCCCACATAAGTATATTCACATCCAACTGCTATACGCCATATCAAAATAGAGACACTTGATAAGTACAAATATACAGCATTATCAATTTACATCAATTGTTGAGGTACACATTGAGTCAGTGGGGTTTTGGGGTGGTGAAACCAGAACCCCTTGTTGTGTAAATGTCAAGACCTTACTTTCTTGGCCATACTGCAGATTCCTCTCATATTGTGAACTAAACTTATGTTCTCAGTCTTGAATTTTGAATTGCTAAATTTTCCCAAATGATTGCTAGCCCCAAAGACCAAACAAACAAGCTTCCAGCTTTGTGACTCTGCATAACAATGGCTTCTCCTGTTGTAGCAGAAGGATCTATAGACCCGAACCAAGTTACGGTCTATCCCTAATAACTTTCTCTTGCGCCTTCTGGAGAATTCAGAGATTCTTCAATGCAGATACAGTATATAATACCTCTAGGGTATCCTTAGACTAGCTCCGAGCTTCCCTCAGTGGGCCATTCCTGTTACAGACTCCACAAGAGGCTCTTAGATAGCATCTTAACTACATGCCCAAATGATTCAAGTAAAATGCCTCAATCAGTAGAAGCAGAGGTTCTACTCTGAAGTCATTCTGTGTTGCTGAGAAACTGTCCTACAATAGTGATGCAAGGACAACTAATGGATTCAGGACTGGGAATGATGTTTGCTAGAAAGTGCCCAGTAGCTTGAGACCTCAGTAGTCTGGTCAAGATCAGACCAAAAGCTTTGAGGAGAAACTATATGGGCTCACCATCTACAAGGAAAAGGATAACAGCTTAGAAAAGAGAACAGATTATTTTGCTACAGAGACAGTTAATTTCTATTTTGTTCACTACTGCATGTTCACATTTTTATAAATCACAGTTTTTATTTTTATGCAGTACATTTCAACAGTCATTTTGGTATTCAGAGTTGTTTATTCACTACATAAATATTTTTTTTAATGTCTGATTGCCATAATGCTATACCTCACGAAAGTGAAAGCATTACAAACTGATGCAGTCTGACACCTACAGTATCACATTGTTGTGCGATATGTGTATTTTTAAACTCTGGGAAAATGTTAGTTCCTATAATAGAACTATTTCTTGGCTGTAACATGGTACAAATCTAAAAATATCAGAAATTTAGATCTCTGTTTTGACTCCAGTTTATATCTTAACACTTAAATGAATTCATATTGAATTCTTTTTCTCCAATACAAGTACAGGAACTGGAACTGATTCTTTCCACACATTACTATTAAACTGTACACGTGATTTCCTCTTCATTAATGTAAAATTAATTACATATTAGGAAAACATATTGATCTAGTTTCAAACCTTTGATTCAAGATTTTGTTGTGCAATTTAGATTGACTCTGTTGTTTCTGATTATTTTTTGTGTTACTACTTGATTTTCCTTATGGTTTATTTATTTAATTGATATAATATTATTATATTGCAGTTTTATCACAAGATTTGCCATGTTGCTCAATATTTCCTAAATGCATAATCGCAAAACCAGCATTTAAGATTAAGGTGCAGTATGCTTGATATCCTTTTTTTTTTGTTTTTTTTTAAATAAATGCTAGCAATGTTTGTAAATGATTAGATAGATAGATAGATAGATAGATAGATAGATAGATAGATAGATAGATAGATAGATAGATAGATAGATAGATAGATAGATAGATAGATAGATAGATAGATAGATAGATAGATAGCAACATGAGCATCAGGTTTGAATGCTAACCTGGTCAGTGTCTGTATGGAAATTCATGTTCTCCCCATGTGTATTTGGACTGAGTGTGTTACTTCAAATACTGCTTTATAGTTGGATATTTGAACTGTGACATTAAGCACTCTTCATTGCCAAAATCTGTTTATTCCTACATATGTTGTTGAAGTTCATCTACCCAGTTTAGGCTCACAGGGAGCTCCCCAGGTTTTGAATGTTGCTTATTAAATGAGTGTTCTGAGATGTTGCTATAACAGATGTTCAGTATTTAATGTAAATGGTATGCTTGTAGAAATGCAGTATATACATGGAAAAAGTTTAATCTGTATTGCAGCTATTATTGTTATTAATACAGTTCAAGTACTGACATAAAACTAAAAATTCTATGAAAAATACACTTTCAAAGTTTCATAATGGGTAGATGCCATATAATCAACATTAGAAGATATTAAAAATAAATATAAAATATGACTATATATATGCAAAGATTTACAGCTCACAAATGGAATCTCAAAAGTAAAAGGAAAGCATGTTTGTAATTAAATAACCATTTCCTTAAGCTTATTGCAGGTTAAAGCAACAAGTGCCATCAAAACACACTTGTTATCTTTGCTTTGCCTGATTATACTGGAAGCACTGTCACAATATTTTAACATACATGTTTTTTACATCATTATTGGACTCATTTGATTTTATCCAACATCTTATTGCTCCAACACATTCTCTTGGTCACACCCTTGATGTCATTTTAACATGTGGTATTTCAGTTAAAAATTTGATGTATGTGTTGTTCCTTTTACTGATCATTTTTCTCTAATGATGAATTTGAACATTACTGTTGATGTTGCTACTACAAGCTGTGCTCCACGATATTCTCGCTTTTTAAATTCTTCTATTATATCTGATTTTAAAACCATGTTTCTCAGTTTTGATCTACTAAGCCAGTACGTTAGCACTGAGGATTCTGTCTTAGTTTTAAATTCATCATGTAAAACAGTTTCCTCTCAAAATACACTGCAAAAATTGAAGACCTGCTCCATGGCTTAATGACACCACATGGCAGCTGAACCGCACCTGTAGGATTGCTGAACAGTGGAGGAAGAAAGATCAACTGACTGTATCTAAGCAGATCTTTAGGATTTCTCTGTTTAATTTCCAGGAGGCAGTTAACAAACATAAACAGGATTACTTCTCTGATTTGGTAGCCTCTCATTGTAACCAACATAGTGTCTTATTTAATGCAATTAATGTGGCTATTTACCCCCATTCAGAGACAAGATTAAATAATACAGGAGTCTGGTCACAATTATAGGTAATCTATCCTAAACACAGTTAAAATATCCTAGTATGCAACCAAGTTTTATTAAGAGTCTGGGAACTCTTGAAATTTAAAGATAATAGTACACAGGTTTCTTTAAATTGGGGAGTGAGTAAACACACAATGAAAGACATGGCACCAATTTCAAGAGAAACAACATCAATTTGTATTACACAAGACATATTATAAAATACACCAAGAAGATAAAAGTAGATCAGAGTCTAAAAATAGCAGGAGCGGAAGCCTTTTAAAAAGAGAGCACACAGTCCACACCTAAAAGTCCATTAAAACATAATAATGTAAGATACAATTTTTGGTGGTGTGAAGTCCAAGTTGGGTGTTGTGCTATGAGAACAATTAATCTTTCAACTGTTCCACTGAAACAATCTGTTTCCCATCAGAAGTCTTGCTTCTTGTCCCACCGGCTTCACTCAGGCCTCCCGTTAGCCTTTCCTCTCTCGCTGAGCCCAATGTCTATGTTGCTATCTTGCCTTGTGTCCTGTCAGCCACGTACCCTTGTCTGCCTGTGAGTCCCTCCGCTCAGTGCGAGTGATCTGGACAGTGATTTTGGTGCTCCTCCTTCACTCTCTGCCCTCTCACACAATCCTCTGGACTCGCTCCGTCCCTTCAGCTCATGCTCTCTCTCTTCACACCATAAGAACACCACCCACTGCCCAGAAGTATACAACTGCAAAGATCTCTGTCTGGATCAACATGATGATCAATTAGACAGTGGTACATCCTATTTCCTAATGTTATCAATAGTGTAAACACATTTTCATTGGTTAAAACAACAGTATTGTTGTCAGTTATCACAAACATATACCACTGTATGCTGATTAGAAACCAATGTCCCCAGAACACGTTCATTTTCTAAGGAAACAGGCAGTCCTGTATCACAATATTGTATGTGGATGAGATACCAATCAAGGCAGTCTGATTTTCAAAACAGGTGACTTTTTTGCAGACAGATAAATATCTACATGATGTAGAAAGCCAACACAATAACCTGTAACAGATTTATTTAGGAAATTTGTATTTTCACTTGTATTTTCCCTACATTGATGAATTAAAGGCCAGAAGTCCACATGACCATCATCATGAGAACCCTGAATACAATGAGGACAGACTGAGGTCATTTATTTTAAGTAGAATGCTTAGAGGGGGCTGGGAGGTCTCATGGCCTGGAACCCCATCCATCCATCCTCTTCCGCTTATCCGAGGTCGGGTCGCGGGGGCAGCAGCTTGAGCAGAGATGCCCAGACTTCCCTCTCCCTGGCCACTTCTTCTAGCTCTTCCGGGAGAATCCCAGGGTATTCCCAGGCCAGCCGAGAGACATAGTCCCTCCAGCGTGTCCTGGGTCTTCCCCGGGGCCTCCTCCCGGTTAGACGTGCCCGGAACACCTCTCCAGGGAGGCGTCCAGGAGGCATCCTGATCAGATGCCCGAGCCACCTCATCTGACTCCTTTCGATGCGGAGGAGCAGCGGCTCTACTCTGAGCCCCTCCCGGATGACTGAGCTTCTCACCCTATCTTTAAGGGAAAGCCCAGACACCCTGCGGAGGAAACTCATTTCAGCCACTTGTATTCGTGATCTCGTTCTTTTGGTCACTACCCATAGCTCATGACCATAGGTGAGGGTAGGAACATAGATCGACTGGTAAATTGAGAGCTTCGCCTTGCGGCTCAGCTCCTTTTTCACCACGACAGACCGATGCAGAGCCCGCATTACTGCGGATGCCGCACCGATCCGCCTGTCGATCTCACACTCCATTCTTCCCTCACTCGTGAACAAGACCCAGAGATACTTGAACTCCTCCACTTGGGGCAGGATCTCGCCACCAACCCTGAGAGGGCACTCCACCCTTTTCCGGCTGAGGACAATGGTCTCGGATTTGGAGGTGCTGATTCCCATCCCAGCCGCTTCACACTCGGCTGCGAACCGATCCAGAGAGAGCTGAAGATCACGGCCTGATGAAACAAACAGGACAACATCATCTGCAAAAAGCAGTGACCCAATCCTGAGTCCACCAAACCGGACCCCCTCAACGCCCTGGCTGCGCCTAGAAATTCTGTCCATAAAAGTTATGAACAGAGTAGGTGACAAAGGGCAGCCCTGGCGGAGTCCAACTCTCACTGGAAACGGGTTCGACTTACTGCCGGCAATGTGGACCAAGCTCTGGCACCGATCGTACATAGACCGAACAGCCCTTATCAGGGGGTCCGGTACCCCATACTCCCGGAGCACCCCCCACAGGATTCCCCAAGGGACACGGTCGAACAACTTTTCCAAGTCCACAAAACACATGTAGACTGGTTGGGCGAACTCCCATGCACCCTCCAGGACTCTGCTAAGGGTGTAGAGTTGGTCCACTGTTCCGCGACCAGGACGAAAACCACACTGTTCCTCCTGAATCCGAGGCTCGACTGTCTGACGGACCCTCCTCTCCAGGACCCCCGAATAGACTTTTCCAGGGAGGCTGAGGAATGTGATCCCTCTGTAGTTGGAACACACCTTCCGGTCCCCTTTCTTAAAGAGGGGGACCACCACCCCGGTCTGCCAATCCAGAGGCACTGTCCCTGATGTCCATGCGATGTTGCAGATGCGTGTCAACCAAGACAGTCCTACAACATCCAGAGCCTTGAGGAACTCTGGGCGTATTTCATCCACCCCCGGGGCCCTGCCACCAATGAGTTTTTTGACCACTTCGGTGACCTCAGTCCCAGAGATGGGGGAGCCCACCTCTGAGTCCCCAGGCTCTGCTTCCACATTGGAAGGCATGTTAGTGGGATTGAGGAGGTCTTCGAAGTACTCCCCCCACCGACCCACAACGTCCCGAGTCGAGGTCAGCAGCGCACCATCACCACCATATACAGTGTTGACACTGCACTGCTTCCCCCTCCTGAGACGCCGGACGGTGGACCAGAATCTCCTCGAGGCTGTCCGAAAGTCGTTCTCCATGGCCTCCCCAAACTCCTCCCATGCCCGAGTTTTTGCCTCAGCAACCACCAAAGCCGCATTCCGCTTGGCCTGCTGGTACCTATCAGCTGCCTCCAGACTCCCACAGGACAAAAGGATCCTGTAGGAGTCCTTCTTCAGCTTGACGGCATCCCTCACCGCCGGTGTCCACCAACGGGTTCGGGGATTGCCGCCACGACAGGCACCGACCACCTTACGGCCACAGCTCCGGTCAGCTGCCTCCCTCCTTTAACCGCCACCTTATCGTGGTGGAGGGGTTTGCGTGTCCCAATGATCCTAGGAGCTCTGTTGTCCAGGGCTTTATGCCCCTGGTAGGGTCACCCAAGGCAAACTGGTCCTAGGTGAGGGATGAGACAAAGAGCGGTTTAAACCTCCTATGATGAAAGAAAACTTTGGACGGCGTTTTCCCTTGCCCGGACGCGGGTCACCGGGGCCCCCCTCTGGAGCCAGGCTGGAGGTGGGGCTCGATGGCGAGCGCCTGGTGGCCGGGCCCGCACCCATGGGGCTCGGCCGGGCACAGCCCGAAGAGGCAACGTGGGTCCCCCTTCCCATGGGCTCACCACCTATGAGAGGGGCCAAGGAGGTCGGGTGCAGTGTGAGTTGGGTGGTGGCCGAAGGCGGGGACCTTGGTGGTCTGATCCTTGGCTACAGAAGCTGGCTCTTGGGACGTGGAATGTCACCTCTCTGAAGGGGAAGGAGCCTGAGCTAGTGCGTGAGGTTGAGAGGTTCCGGCTAGATATAGTCGGACTCACCTCGACGCACAGCTTGGACTCTGCTGTCTTTGAGCACTTTGAGCTACATTATTTGTATGAAAATGTGCTATATAAATAAATGTTGTTGTTGTTATCACCTCAGTCTCAACAAAGAGTGCCTAATTCCCCTTTATCTATTGGCTTTGTTACATACATTATTTACCTGTTTTTTTTGCCTAAGAGAAAAAGAAAACCAGCCAATGTACAAAATGTTTTCCCTCTAACACCTGTGATCTATTTCTTTCATTCTTCCATCCATCCATTATCCAATCTGCTGAACCCGAACACAGGGTCACCGGGGTCTGCTGGATCCAATACCAGCCAACAAGGCAGGAACCAATCCTGGGCAGGGTGCCAACCCACCGCAGGACAAACACAAACTAGGGCCAATTTAGAATCACCAATCCACCTAACCTGTATGTCTTTATACTGTGGGAGGAAACCCACACAGACACAGGGAGAACATGCAAACTCCACGCAGGGAGGACCCAGGAAGCAAACCCAGGTCCCCCAACTGTGAGGCAGCGGCGCTACCCACTGCGCCACCCTTCTTTCATTCTTTGCCAGCAAAATTGATACTATCCACTTTGGCATTGTTCCAACTGGTTATGTACTTCCTGTTGTTAATCATGGCATTGTTTTGGAATCATTTGATGTTATTTCACTTTCACAGCTAAAACATACCATTGACATACTTACACCTACTTTTTGTCCTCCTGATGTTGTTCTGCCTCTTACTGGACACTTTTGATGTCCTGTGTCAAGTTTTGTTGGTTATTATAAATGGTTCTATTAGTGAGGTAGATGTGCCCTCTTTTTTTAAACATGCGATGATGCGACCTTGTCTCAAAAAGGCTGAATTAGATCTTGGAATGTTATCTAATTTTCACCCTACTTCCCAATTGTCACTTTTGGCTCAAATATTAAAAATAATTATTTATAATAAATTGGTTGATCATCTTAACTGCAATAATCTCTATTATCTCTGGCTCAGGTGGGGCAACAGTCCTTGAACTCCTAGACCTTTCTGCAGCTTTTGACACTTTTGACCATGAGATCTTGCTGTTGCAGTTTGAGCATCTGGTGGGGCTCTAAGGGGCTGCTGTTAACTGGTTCAGGTCATAACTTACTGATAGATACTTTTCAGTGACTTTCAATTACTCTTTTTTGTCTAAAGCTCCTGTTAAATGGGGTGTTCCTAGTGGATCTATTTTGGGTCTTATTTTATTTTCAATATATCTTCATCCTATAGGAGCTATTTTTAGAAAGTTTAATATTTCTTTTCATTGTTATGCTGATGACACACAGGTTTATATACTATGTGCAACTCTGCAATGAATTGCCTGCACAATTGTCTTGTACAAATAAGATCCTGGATGGCTGACAATTTTCTTCATCTTAATCTGAATAAAAATAAGTACTGATAGCTGGCCCTGTAGCCAAAACTCAAATTGGTTTTGAATTTCTTGGCTCTTTCATGGATTTTTGCAAACCTCAAGTTCATAATCACTGGGTTATTTTTGACAGTAACCGCTCTTTTAAGAAACAGATTAATTCTGTGGTCAAGAATTGTGTTTTCCAGGTTCATCTTTTAGCCAAAGTTTAGCCTTTTTTTTATCTGCTAGGGATCTTGAGAAAGTTAGTAATGCTTTTATCTTTGGTCAGCTTTATTACTATAACGTTTATTATGGGATTAGCAAGTCCCTGATACACAGGTTGCAGTTGGTTCAGAATGCTACTGCTAATTTTTTACTTTGGTGCAATAAACCGTTATGCCTCTTTACACAGGTTGCCTTTTAATTTCAGAATTGATTTTAAAATTTTTTCAATACAGGTGCATGCTCCTGTCTATTTAATAAATGGTGTGGTTTACACCAGCCTTCCAGAGAGCTTAGATCTACCAAATAGTTGTCTCTGGTTGTCTCTTGTACTAAGTGTAAAACAAAGGGGGACAGGGCTTTTTCATCTGCTGCACCTCATCTGTGGAATTCTTTACTTAATTACATTAAGGAGTCACCTTCAATTGAATTGTTTAAAACTAGATTCAGGGCTTATTTCTATTCTCTAGCTTTCTTTGACATTCAGTGATACTGATGGTTCCATCATCTTAGTCTTTTTGTTTCAATTTACTGCTGGTTGTATTATGTTTTCTTGTATGTTATTGTATTTATTTTATTGTATGTTTTATTGTAAAGCACTTTGGCTACTGCATTACTGACGTTGTTTTAAATGTGCTCTATAAATAAATTAACATTGACAATATCAGGAGAAAATGGAGTTCTGTCACAGATGGTAAAATAAAATGGATTAAATTATAGGTACAACATGAAAGATATAAAATTTGACAACTATAAAGAAAAGTTTATTTTTTTGCACTTGCGAAACCATGTCTATGTGGTCACTTTTGGCGTGACAACATCTAAATTAATTAATTGCTGAAAAGCTAAGACTAAAAACAAAAAAAAAAATGAAAACAAGAATGAAATACTAAAACTATAAAATAGCAAAAAACAAAACTAAATAAAAAATACAAACAAAAACTAAATAAAATGCTAAAATTTACAAAATCTTAAAACTAGAAAAACATTGATGTTCTTTACCATTAAAAGAGGTAGATACATAGCTGAAAGTCATTTTCTAGTCAGTCACATTCTAACCCATTTAGTCCTGAACAGGGTCATAAGTGTTGCTTGAGCCTATCCCAGCTTTCATAGGGTGCAAGGCAGGAACAAACGCTTGACAAGGCGGAAGTCCATCATGTGATGGACTTGTGCCATGTCTAGAGCTAATTAAGTTCATGTGCCCAATGCTTCCAGGATAGACTACACCCACCTGTGACCCAGAATAGGATTGCGTTTGAGAATGTTCTATTATTTAATTATGGTACTGTATGCATTTATCAGTTCATGTGCAAAGATGAATAACTTAAATATGATTTCAAAAGAAAGTTATTTTATAAATACATTTTTCAGCTCAAATTATATTGCAAACAACAGTCACCTGTAAAAACACCCTATAGTTTTTTTCACTTGTTGACCTTTAGTAAGGTGAAATATAACATATTTTCTGGGAAATATCAGGACTGATTTATTCCAAAAGCATTTAAGTACTGAGCGATTGTATTCTGTTTACAATTTTCCATTACTTAATCCTTTTAGGCATGAACACCTTATATTTGATAAAAACTGATAATTGAAGTATGATATAAAATTGAGAAATAAAGTTTTTCAGCTTTAAAAATGAAAAAAAAAAAGTGCTTACAACTTGAACACCTTAGCTTTACCTTCTGCATCTCTATGCATCATTTAACTGAAACTATTGTGATCATCTGCTCTTCATTATATGTGCTTACATCCTTTTCTTTTCTCTTTTCATTCTTCATCTATTTGCATCCTAACCAGACAAAGAGTCAGTGTCTAAAGAGTTTACAGGAATGACTAATTCTAACCAGACTCAGAAACTAATAAACAAAATCCACATGTCTGAATTCCCCCTAAAGTGGTAGGCTGTGCTGGATGATTGCCAAGATATGAGCTGTAATGAAAAACATGGTGAATTAATAGACTAAATCAGCTCGGTAAATACTTGCCATATTATCAGGAGTGAAATGCCAGAGTGAGTGTTTTTTTTATCAACAAGATCAACACTAATAGTTCTTTTCCATGCAATTACTGTTTTCATGGGTTTTAGATATTCATGTAATGTTTTGGGGTGCAAGACTGGCAAGGTTTGCCAAAGGTAACAGCACCACTGAGGTAGCCGAATGTAAATGTTCTGCAAGAAACCTTTGCACAAAAGCAAGCAATACATCGGTAAGCACTGTGTATTATTCATCCCTATTTTGGATTTGAGAAGCCACCAGGTAACTAGGTGCCATACTGCTGTGAAGAGTGACGCAATGGCATATTCTCCAGTATACAAGAACAGGAGTATTAGAAAAATGGGTTGTAGCTTTCATAGAGTCTTTTCATTTTATATTTTTTTATTTATGTATTTCTTGTTTCCCTATTTTAATATAATGTCATTAATGTCACCTTGCTTCGATTCTGTATTCTGTTTTTGGAAGGTTGCAGTTCATACGGGTAAACTGAGACACTGTTGCCCAATGTAGGATGCAGTCATCCCAAGAACAGTCTTGATTGTAAAACTCGTTTAAGTTAATATCAGAGCTAAATTGAACTTGCAACTGCTTGCTTTATTTTCTTAATCTAACATAATCAAGATGGGCACCTTCCTACTTAACTAGATTCTCATTAAAGATTTAGACACCATAGCAGTGAAAAACAAATTGAAGAGGGCAGCACATTAAACAAACAACAGCATGTTCTCAGAAATATGCATCCACATTTGCTATATATCTAGACATGGACTCACAGTGTTTCCAAATAGTGTCCTGAGGCACCTTCAGTCAAGCAGGTTGTCATCGCTCCTCTGCTAACATAAGGGTAAATGGATGGTGTGAAATGAACTATTGCTGCTATCCAAAAATGTTTCTCTCAGGATCTATCTATGACCAGTGTACAACCAGAAAGGAGTGCATTTGGGAACTGATATAGTCAACCTTTTCCCAACTCCAGTAGGTTAAACCAATATGTAGTGGTATTGGTGGTCTAATTGCCCGAGGCATATGCACTACTAGACCAACAGGATAAACCACATCTTCTTACTAGGTGATGCCTATTTGAAACTATAGTAAAGTGTGTTAAATATCCAGTATTAGAAGATACAAATGCTTACAGTGAGGAAATTTTGATCAATCACCATCTTTAAGTGCATTAAGAGTTACTGTATATGCTTTCCATATGACTTTTCAGAATGTATTTCAAATTTAGCATAGCTGAGTTAATGAAAAAAAATATATACAAGTCCAATAAACACAAAATAGACAAAGCAGATTTTTTTTGCTTTGTAATATAACCTTGTTGTACAGTTGTGCTTTTTGCTGTATTTTTGATATTATACGATTGCTTAAAGGCAAACTACTACTTAGTTCTATTTTTGTAGTCATGAGTACAGATTGTATGTTAAGTAAGTGAAAAATTATCTTTTTCTGCTTTTTAAATAGAATGAAAAATGTTTTTCTTTGTTTTTTTAAATAAAAATACAAGTAAAACCAAACAAGTTTTATTTTACAATGTAATTCTTGTTGGCACTAATACATTTATACATTTCAGAAAGCTTTTCTATGCCACATAAATAAAACAGTTTGTTTGAATTGTGCATCAGCTCTGCTATAGCTGACTAAACATTTTCATCATTATAATAGTGTATCCCAAGAAAGTAATCCCTCATGGTGGTTGGGACAGTTACACAAAGTAAGGTCTGGAAAATGGGGTTGTCATGCAATCTATTTGTTGTGGTGTGAAATTTTGTATACAAGTTGATAAATATTGTGTATTGTATGTCTTTATTTGTAACTTAGACAAAGTAATGTAATATTAGTGCTTCATTGGTGAGAAGCTTCCATGTTTAAAGAACATCCCCCCCCCCGCCCCCATTTTAGGATTAACTGAGGAATTTTATGGCAGAGTTGGGGGAAGTGCCTAAAACCAGTTTGGTAAGTGATTCTCTGCAGGACTCTCTCAATCAACCCCTACAGGAAAGCCTGACTACCTAGCTGGCAAACATCACCTCAACAAATGGTTTTGGGGGCAGATGTGAAAGGTATTATGTGCCACCATTGGTCTGAAGAATGGCTGTTTTAGATTGGTTTGAATCAGAGGCCATTCTGCAGCATGGTGCCCTATTGGTGTAAGGCTTTAGACAAAGAATGTATAACTTTGGTTGCTTTACCCCTCCTTCTCTCTCTCTCACACCATCATGATGAAGGAGCATCTCACATACCATGGACTGAAAAGAAGACCACACTGAGAAGCACAACTCGGCATCCATGTTGAGACATGCATGCGGCCTGTTCTGAAGAGAGCTGACTAAACATGATGACTTAACTAGAGACATTTTAAGTAACTAACAAGTTTGTGTGCTGCCTGAAACTATACATAAGCATTTATCAGGTTGTATGGTTGCCAATATTCAAATGTCCTTTTCTTATTGTTATTATTTTACAAATATTATCAATAATACATTATTTAAAGTGTAACTTAACTCCTGCTTGTCTTTTACTCTATATCAGTGTTTCCCAAACTCGGTCCTGGGGAAACCCCTGTGTCTGCAGGTCTTTGTTCCAACCAGCTTCTGTTTTTAATTGAACTCCTGGACTAATTAAGTGAACTGATATTTCCCAAGTTCTGTGTTTAAGGAACAATATAGAAATTAGAAAACTAAGTTTGCTAAAAAAAAAAAAATATTAAAATGTACCAAGCAGTTTGTTGTGATGTGAGATTTTACATATAACTTGATAAATGTTTTGTATGTCTTTATTTCTAATTTGGGCAAAGCAATGTAATTTAGTGTTTACTGCCCCCCCCCCCCCCGCAAACCCCCCCCCCCCCTTTAGGAATGGGTCTGTTTGAATTTTATGACAGGATTTGGGGGATGTGTGTTTTAAACCAGTTTGGCAAGTGTTTCTTTGCTAAAGTCATTTATACCCCCGCAAATGGGCTAAGGTGTACTTTAACATATGGTTTGGGGGCAGGTGTTAAGATGTTCTATTTCCCCCATTGGTCTGAAGTATGGCTGTTTGGAATTGACTTGGTTCAGAAGCCTTTAAGTACTACGACGCCCTATTGGCTGTAGGGGTTGGACAGAAAATCTATATATTTACTTGTTTAACCTCACACTCTCTCTCTTACTAACTAACATCTGAAAGAAGCATCTCTCTTGCTAACCTGTGATGAAGACAACACAATGAAGAGCACAGCTCAGCAGCCATTTTGAACAGACATGTGGCTGAAAGCTGAGCACCAATGATGCCTTAACTAGAGACATTTAAGTACCTACAAGGCTGTGTGCCGCCTGAACTACATATCATCATTTAATCAGGCTGTATGGTTGCCAATATTCAAATATACTTTGCATTTTGTTATTATTTATGAATATTATCAATAATACATTATCTTATGTGTAACTTAACTTCTGCTTGTCTTTTTACTACATCTAATTGGCTGAGGTTATAGATATAGAAGGGAAGGTGGGGATAAGTTATATACAATAGTACCTTATAAACAGTGGTAAGTCTGTGAGATTAGGCATTCTGAGGCTACATATTAATAATACAATAGGGGAAAGTAGAGCAATATATATTACTCTACCTAGACAAAACACAGTTATATAGGAATAATGTATTTTTTTCTTTTTAACAGTATTTTCATCTTGATTTTCATTCTACTTTTCTAGGTCTTCTAATTGTTTAATTAATCCATTATTTACTAATTAGTGGGTCTGACTCTAAAGTAGTTGCAGCCTTTGATTATTCAGTTTTGTTTGCCTGGGTGTCTGCTCTGCTCGTTTTAAATTGTCATTATTAAGATACAACGAAGGAGGAAAAACTGCACAGAGAAAGGGCAAAGTATATTGAAATCAACAAAAGAGAGTTAAGCATTTAAATCTATAGCAAAAGCAGAAATATTTCTAAATTTCTTATAAATGTAAAAATCGTGCTGCTATGCTTTTCTGAATGTTGAATAAAAGAAAAAAAATACCAGCTAATTAAATGAGATCAGTGCTATCAGGTGTTGTCACTGATTAGGAATCCGGTTGGAACAAAAATCTGCAGCCACATGGGTTCCCCAGGACTGAGTTTGGGAAACAATGCTCTATATAATTGCCTGAGGTTTATAGATGTAGAAGGTGGGAGACGTTATAAAGTACAATTCCTTATAAACAGTGGTAAGTCTATGAGATTTGAGCCATTCTGACAACAGCTACACAATAAACTATACAAAAGGGGAAAGTAGAATAATAAAAAACTTTACCAAGACAAAACACTCTTCAAATGTAGTTTTACAGAACAGCCTTTACAACCCAAGCAAAAGCTTTGCCCTAACGCAGAAGGGCACAGTTCAACAGCTTTTCCTCTCTTCTCTTACCAGATCTACAAGTAAAATGGCAAAGTAATTGAACATCATATAGACCAGTTATATGCGCCTGTAAGCCTTACAATCAATATGGACAATACCCTTAATAACATTAAAAAATACGCATTTGATTGGACCTTGAATTTCTTGGTGTTGGTGAATCACCATGCTTCTGTTATAGTGAATTTATGTCCTTTTAGGCACTCAAAATAGACTCCAGCACAATCGTAGTGCTAGTCCATAGACTGCCATTGTTCATGACTGAATTTGGCAGCCTTTTATTTAATGTAGCTATAAATTATGATCATGTAGTGTTGATGGCGTATTAATATACACATTGATGGCATTGATATAGAAACTAATGCATTTAGCAAATGTTTTACTTATTTGATAAACGTTTGTTAAATTGTCAACAGCCTGACTCATAATCATAACTACACATTAGATCTAATTACAGAGGTGAGATTCAAAACTTAAATATTATGCCATTAAATTAAATTATTTCTGTTCACTAGTTAATTTTTGTGGTGGTACTGCCCTTACCAATACATTCACAGATTAAAACAAGGACAGTCTAACATCTAGAATCTAATAAGTCAAACATAATAAACATAATTGTGGAAAACAATTTAGATCAGCTAGAATCAAATTAACAGAGGCTTTGGATACTGTAGCTCCCATCAAAACAAAAATGATTGTAGCACATAAGAATTCACACTGGTTTAATAAGAATACTTGATCTCTTAAATTAGAATTTCAAAAACTGAAGCATAGGTGGAGAGCAACAAAGTTGAAGGTCTTCTAAACTGCATGGACAGAGAGTGTTCAAAAGTATAAAAAGCTCACTTTATAACTTACTCAGGCTACTATTCTAGATTAATAGATAACAACAATAATAATCCTCATGAACTGTTTAGAACAGTGGCTAAACTAACAAATTAGATTTCTGAAAAACATTGTAAAATAACGACAAGTATTAGCAGTGCAAACTTTATAAACTTCTTTACTGAGAAATTTAACAATAAAAGAGTCTATATTTCAACTTCATTTTCCAAACCTATTATTAGATTGGCAAACCCTGTCTCATCTTACACACACCACTTTAGCAATTTTAATCTTCAAACAGAACAAGAAGTCTTTACTGTAACTTCTAAAATAAAATTCACTACTTGTTCCCTAGACCCCCAACAAAACTAATAAAAAGATCAATAGATGTTCTGGCAGCACCTATTCTTGGCATTATCAATAGCTCATTTCAGAGTGGCACAGTTCCCTGATGTACTAAAAGTGTTAGTTATCAGACCATTAATTAAAAAGTCAGACCTAGACTCACATAAATGTAATGATTATAGGCCCATCTTAAATTTACCGTTTCTCTGTAAAATACATGAAAAGTTGCCACTCAACTTCAGTCTCATATTATATACAATTTATTTGTCAAATTCTATTCTGGTTTCCCCACAGGTCATAGTGAAGAAACAGCACTACACATGTTGTAAATTACACTCTGATATCCTTTAATAAAGGACATTCCACAGTTCACAATTATTGTCCTTGTCTGGTTTAGTTCTTATTTATCAAATCAATTCAGTATGTACAGAAATGGTCAAAAAGTACAGACATAGCCAAGTACTGGGTCCTTTACTATTTTAACTGTATATGCTTCCATTGGGAACTATCATTTGAAAATATAATTTTCACTTGTATGAAGATGACTCCCAGTTATACCTTACTTTCAGGCCAAGTGAACTTTCTCCAATGCTGTCCTTAATTAGTTGTGTTAGTGAGTTAAAGGAGTGGATCAGAGAGAATCACTTGTCTTAGAACTCAGAAAAAAGTGATGTTAATAATTGGAAGGAATGATGCTGATTGCAACAACATTCTGTAGTTATTCAGCTCAGTTGGAATGATCATTAGTTTTACTGAATCAGCATGCAATCTGGATGCTATCTTTGAAACTAGCATGTTGCATATAGCACACATTACAAATCCATCCAAAACATATTTTTACAATCTTAGAAATGTTGGAAAATTAAGATGTTTCCTAAATAAGCAGGATACAGAGAAATTAATTAATGCATTTACAGTATTTCTAGTGGGATTGGTTACTACAATTCAATATTCACTGGCTGTTCAAATTGTTTTTTCTACAACTTCCAGTTAATTTAAAATATTTCTGCAAGAATTATCACAAGAACCAGAAAGCACACACACATAGCTCATAACATAACTGTTCTTAAGTCCTTACACTGGTTCCCAGTTAATTTTAGGGCTGATTTCAAAATCCTCTTTTTAGCTTATAAAGCCTTAAATTGCTAAGGACCTGCTTACTTATCTGAACTTAATACTTACAAACTGGAGTGAAAATTAAGATTTCAGGATGCTGGCCTGCTTATAATTCCAAGGATTATTAAAATAACAGTGGAAGATTGAGTTTTTAGTTACAGGACCCAGAAGCTGCAGAATGATCTGCGTGTTATCTTAAGTCTAGCTTACCCTGACTAGAGCTGCTGATTAGCTGTACATAATGCATGTCTTTTTGTTAGCCATTAATTCAGATATATAATTAATGCAATATTTATGAACTGTTATTAACCTTTTTCTATTCTGTTTCTCTTCTTGGTATTCTGATGTGGCATTTAGTTCCAACAGCTCTACTGCCAAGTTGTTCATCTGCATATGGAAAAGTATTCTCAGATAAAGGAGTGCTGGAGTCATAGGGTAAAAGGGCCCTTTCCTCAGATTGGATGGCCAGAACTGACTCTACTGAAAATGCCTAGTAGGGGGATACGCGGATAGTTGGCCAAGGTCTCCAGGACTCTGTGTCTGGCTTTGTCTTTGACTCTCTTTCTTAGAATTTCATATCCTGCATTGTCAACCACCCATAGTTCTACAATTAATTGGTTGAAACATATTGTTAGTTTCCATTTATGTTGATCAGTTTCTTCTTAGTTTTTTATGTGTTTAAACAAATCAGTATCTTTGTGTGTGCTAACTTTGTATTAAGTGAATGTTATAATCTATTCTTACATTTTGCCTTGGGAGTTTTTGCAGTGTTCTGTGCCTGCACCTGGTAAGTAGCTGTGCCAGAACAAATTATATTGATCTCTACTGCACCTCTGAGGTGGAAATGACAGATTGTCCATCAAACTCTGAAAACAGAACTACTTTTATTGTATTTTGTGTGTTGCATTTTCCCTATTTTTTGACAATTGCATGCCTAATTTACCTGGAAGGGGGTCCCTTTGTTAATACCCTTCTCAAGATTTCTTTCTTTTTTCCTACAAAGGTTTTTAGCAATCCTTTCTTGTCTTCTTAAAGAGTCAAGGCATGGGGCTGTCAATTAAACAGATCCTGTTAAAATCCATTGATTTTGGGCTATACTAAAATAAATTGTTGTTGTTATAATAGCAGGAACAAAACTGTAAAATTGCTTTCAAGATCACAGTTTGAATACCCGCTGCCAGTCATTTTCCCAAACTGACTACTATGTTTTACAGAAAACCACTGTGATTTTAAAAGCGGTTAACCAGGAAAGTGTATTTATGTTTGTTTGTTTTTTAAGAACTAGGAATAATATCAAATACCAAAAATATTTTTTTCTGAGAAATAAAATTTGTTTTTCTAAACTGGATTGTTTAATCTTAATCATTGACATGGGGCCATTGACGAAAATTGTACAATGAAGCAAAAACCAAAATGCCAAGATAAAGACTTGAGTCAAAACTGAAGAGCAAGAGTCAAAGCCAAAGCACTTGTTTATTAATTGAAGCCATATAAAGAAGTGAAGGCAAACTGTTGCAAGAAAAAAAACCATTGCAATTATTGGATGAGCTGTCGTTATATGAACAATGCTTGAAAGAACTCTGATGTTTGTATGATCAGCTATTGCAAAAGGTCAAAACTCCGAAATTCTCTGCGAGTGGAAGGTGAGCTTTCACTAATCAAAAAAGCACTGGGTCTGGAAAGCAACCTTTCACAATGGAAAATCAAAATGTGGGAACTCTCTGTGACTGGAAGGAGGGCATTCAGCCGTAGCAAAAAGCACTGTGACTGCAGGGAAAGTTGTTGCCATGAAAAAAATCCAAAATCTCATATAAAAAGTCCCTAGTTGTGCAGCTTGAATTTATTACTGAGCCTTCATGACATGAGTCATCAAAGTAATTCTTAGCAACCATGATGTGCAACTTGTTAAATGAATAGTGACAATTTAAAAATTAACTTTTGACACACTAAAAATTAAATGAAAAAAAAAATCTTCCTTGGGAAAAAACATTAAAATGAAACACATGCATAAAACTAAAGCTCAACAATCCAGCTTTCAAAATGTTATAACCTGACTAAATAACAATTTATCTAAAGCAAAAAGCTAACACAAATAACAACAGACAATTTTTTTCTGCCATTGAAGTAGATTACCAGCCAGACCCTGAATCATCTTCAAGAGATGTTTTACCAGAATTGAATTCTGCAGTCATGCTCCCACTCTTTTTTGGGAGCCTCTTGTACCGTCAATACTGTAACCGAGATGAGCCGGGCAGATAAGGACACACACATAGCAAAGGGTAGGTGCAAAACTGATAAGTGCTTTTATTTAAAATCCAACAGTCAATAAACAAAGAGTGTTCAAAGAAATAGTACAGTGAAAAAGTTCAATGAATAAATAATCCAATAAAAACAGTAATTGTGGAAGTTAAAAATTAATCCAATAAATAGTTCATGAAAATGATTTTAAAATTCCCAGGCAGGAAACTGTCCTTTAAAATCATGTCCCCTGTACTTGCAATTTACAGTATGTCCAACTTTTGTAGCTCAAGTCTGCAAAGTCACTTTTTGCTAACAGGTGAAGGTTATCAACAAAAATGATGTAAGACTTCTTCCTGACCTGTGAATACAGGATTGGAATTTTCCACATTTTTCTCATCTAGAACCACAAACAGGATCTAAATACAATTAAGCACAGAAATAGAAACTTGTGGAAACTTATGCCTTGGACATTCACCAGTGGGTGTTTAGATATTTTCTGAACTAGTCTGTGAAAAAAGCATTGTTATTTGATAAGAATTGTACTGCACTGCACATCCAGAAGAAAAACAACAGAAAATGAACTATCCATCCATCCATTATCCAGCCCACTATATCCTAACTACAGGGTCACGGGGGTCTGCTGGAGCCAATCACAACCAACACAGGGCGCAAGGCAGGAAACAAACCTTAGGCAGGGCGCCAGCCCACCGCAGGGCACACACACACCAAGCACACACTAGGGACAATTTCAGATTGCCAATGCACCTAACCTGCATGTCTTCGGAATGTGAAACCGGAGTATCCACACAGACATGGGGAGAACATGCAAAATCCACGCAGGGAGGACTCGGGAAGCGAACCCAGGTCTCCTTACTGCGAGGCAGCAGCACTACCACTGCGCCACCATGCCGTCCAAAATGAACTATTCATTGAAAAAAAATTCCAGTTTTCATTATGCTTTAAAAAATTTGCTTTTAACAGCCAATTGCAACCACCCACATTCCTGCTGAATTGAGTGTAATTCAGTCTTTTTCTAATGAGATATCCTTGGTAACCTGAATATATATGTGACAGCATGCAACAAATTGAGCATTCTGATATGCGTTTTTTGAAAGCAACTGATGAACCATTAATTGTAGCCTCATGTCAGGTGCATGCCAGCCAGATATACACAGAGTAATGCAGATGAAGAAAAATAACAGAAGGGAATCCATAATGTTAATGTAAAGTAACAATTTTTTTAGGATCAGCTGTAAAGGCCAGCCCTGAGACAGACAGACGTAGGAAACAGGTTCAAAGCACACAAGCGGTTTTTATTTTCTTTTTCCCTTGTGGGAAACGCCTTCCCCATTTCCCACAAGTATAATACTCAGTCCCCAGCACAACGCAAAACTTTTCCTTCTTTTTTCTCTTTCTTTCTCCTCCACTCTCCCTATGGCAAGCTTTGTCCTCCTCCTCCCGACTCTGGCTTCCGGAGTAGTGGCAGCTGGCTCCTTTTATAATGAACCTGGAAGTGCTCTAGGTGCTTGACAACCTACTTCCAGCAACATTTCCGGGTTTGGTGGAAGAGCTTCTCTCTAGGGCTGAGCAGCAGCTACAGCACCCCCTGGCGGTGCCCACGGATCCCCACAGGGCTGCACCAAACTCCAACTCCCATGAAGCCGCAACCCAGGGGGGCTACCATCTAGCATTCCGGGGAAGGTATTGTCCTGACAAGGCTTACTCCCCTGGTCCATACAAGAGAGAGGTGCCCCGGCCAGGCAAGGGCCCCAGCCATCAGCCAAACAGCCAATTCTTTTATTCAAAGAACTGTCAAAAATAGGTGGAAGGTCATACACTTTGAAGGCAAAAGTGTCAGGTTAAAGTACCAAATATATATAAACCAAAACAGTACAAAAGTTTTCAGATGGTAATGAACAACTGGCAAAACAGGTATCTGAGAAATCACAAGACTAAAGCAAAACCACAAACCAGGAACAAGATCAACCATCACAGAACTCACAGAAGGGGCTTGACAGAAATGTTCTCAAAGGCAGAATGCATAAGGCCAGAGTGAAATACCTTTACTTAGCTGCGGCTTTTTTTCTTGCACATCCCATTACATGATTACTGTGCCATACTGATTAGCAGCAAATAACTGATAGAAGGAACCAAGGTAAATTTGCAGGCAGAAGGAGTGGCTGGAAACCCAGATAGATAGATAGATAGATAGATAGATAGATAGATAGATAGATAGATAGATAGATAGATAGATAGATAGATAGATAGATAGATAGATAGATAGATAGATAGATAGATAGATAGATAGATAGATAGATAGATAAAAACCAACTGTTACTCTACACAAGTCCTGTGACATGAACCTCCACTGGCCTATTTTACTAACATATATTGGTCTGAGTAGCGGACCACCCTTAATACACTCATGATACTGTCTGATATGAAATCATAAATACCTGATAAACTCATATTGGTTTCATAGGTACCCACTGCTCTACCATATTTGAAGCCACTTAAATTTAGTCTTAACAGTCCATATACACATATTACATTCTACCTTTAATTTGTGCATATAAATAACCTTTTGGTGCCTGATTTTCTGCCCTAAGTAGGTTTCTTTTCCCATATGACGCTATCAATAATGGAGAAAAGCAGGTGTAGCTAATAAAGTGGCCAATCAGTGTAAAGTAAATATATTATGGAAGATAATACTGATGAATGTACTCTTAACTAAATAATTAGAATACCATGCCACCAGCAAAAAATCAGGGTGCTTTATTTAATTAAAATGAGGGCAGGGTTAACAGAAAATTCAGATGTGTAAATAAAAAAATATCTTATGCCATCTGTGGGCCTTTCTATATTTATCAGTTTTAGCAAACAGCTACATGAAATGGCTAAATACTTACCCTGGCTTTTAATCACAGAATATGTGGATCTGTACCTCATCCAAAATTACTCATTACAGAGATTTGTCACTTGAAGCTGCATGGAAAACATTCTGTTCAACTGAAACAAATGTCATCATGAAAATACAGTATTGGTGATGACTACTTAATGAGTCATTTTACCTTTAAAGAAAATATGCAGTCTGTCAATCATAGGTTTTGAGATCATTAAAGAAAGTATTGCAATTGGATATGGCTTAAAGTCTACATATTTATGTGATCAAAAAGTATGCCTGTTGACTGGTTACAGTATGGAGGCTCCTGCATATTGATTATTCTGATGGAATAAAAATAAGTTTAAGTAAGGATTTTGTACACAGAGTTAATACAGTATGAATGTCATGGTTCTTTTAATATATTTCTGTTTCACCTGCAATCAAAGAGGAAGTTTGGTTCTCCTTTAATTCCCAAAAAAGTCCTTCTCTCCTACACCTTCCTATTCTTTCCTGGTTTCATAAGCTGTCTACTGTCTGAAAGGTTTACGTTATCCTTGTTAAACACATTAAAGCAGAATTAGTTTAAACAGTTGAAATTACTTATGGAATCTGATATAACCCCACAAGATACTAAGTTAAAGTATCCTGAAGGTCCCTAACCTCTCTGTGCAATTGATTAATGTTTGCAGAGCCACTACCTTGCTAACACTCAGCTAAACTCACACTTAGTGCTCTTGGTGTGCCCTGCTGACACCTAGTGGAGAGTATGACTGTAACTTTCACACATGAAGTTCTTACACCTGTGGTGCTACATCTGATGTACATTTCCTCCAAGGGGACAACCCTGAAATCGTCTTATAGCTCCCTTTCCTGGATTCATCTCTCTCTAACTCTCATTTTATGATCCAGTGTGCTTTTTCTTATCCTAACACAAAATCCATCATTTGATTTTCAGCCACTTTCACGGGCAGGTAATCCCATGACAATAAGTTCTTTGTATTTGAACCGATAGATTCTGTTCAGTAAAGATTTCACACTTTTTTTCTCAAAATAATACCTTATACTATTCAGCCAGAAATAACAGGCCTCTATTCTATCAGCTGTAACTGTTAAAGCCTATAAAAACAAAAAAAAAATGTATATATTCAATAATGAGCTAATATGTGAGAGGGAGGCCCATGAAGGTTTCTGAAAGTGTAAACTACATGAGACAAAAGAATCAGTGTGTTTTTCTGGCATCATTAAAAATAGTAACTTCTGGGAAACTTTATTGAGCTACAGGAGGTTGATAACTGTACAGTATCAAAGAATTTTGGATATGTCACACACTTCTTTCTCACAACAAGGAAATAATCAAAAATCACAGATGAAAAGATAAAGCTATTAAGCAACAACAAGAAAAAATAATTGCTTTAACTGCTTTCATTTTGCTATTCTACTACAAAATCTGTAATATGGAGATCAAATTCTGTGTATAATATAGTTAATGAGCTGTTTTCGGTCAGTAGCTTATTATTCTGGAGAAAGTTTAGACCTCGTTTAAAGTATAACTGCAAGGTATTTGCTGCCCATAAGTAATCAAATCCTCTCAGACGGCTTATCAGATCTTTAAAAGCAAGAGTTTAAATGAAGCGGCCTTCTGTTGTAAGGGTATATGTGGTAAGATTCTCTGTCCCAGAAAGAGATCTGTAAAAAGATCTGTGAGATGCTATGACCAGAGTAAGGAGCTAGGCTGATGTGATCGTTATCATCACTCTCATAACAACAGATGAATAGGTGTGTAATTTTCACCACTATAACAACTGTAGATTGGTTGGTGAAGAGTAAATGCGTAGGCAGTGATCAGAACTGGAAAGTAATGACCTATAATGACCCTGACATCTGCTAACTGAGAGAAGACATTCACAAACTGCCATTCAATTTAGTCGATTGGGTGAATGGAATGTGATATTTTCCAGCTGTGCAAAAGGATAGTGTGGAATAGTTTTAGGTTGACTGCCCATCATTTCCTTTATGAAGGGTGAATGGCTGGCATTAATGCACTTTTAGCACATGGCTTCCCGGTGTGTGGTAACTTACTGTATAATGCTCACAGAAGTAACAAACCCTGCAGGATTTTTTTCCCTTTTATGGGAGTTGACCTTAATGTGACTGTGTCTGTTTGCAGCTTTGGTAGGTGAGGTGCATTTTAAAGGAATGCCAAGAGATGTGCAAGTGGAGGAAAAGTCTCAACAGAAGAATATCATATTATAGGAGAAGCCCATTCACAAGTAAATACGTTTTGTGTTTGTTTCTCAGATAAAGTACAGCCTAAAAAAATAATATTGGACTCAGCACACACATCTGATTTATTTATGACACTAGGGAAGCAGTTCAATTTGCTATTAAAGTTTAATAGAAAAAAGCACAATATAAGCAACAGATGAGACAACTTATATGGCCCAAAGGAGAGTCATTTTTGTTACAGAAGGGTGTTTTTCCCTATACAGAGTTGCAGAGAGACTTTCTTTTTTTTATTCGATTATTTTTCATGATGATTTAACCATAGATGTTTATTAATCCTGGACAGGGTTTTTCTCTTCTACACTTAATTTCTCATACTCTTCATACAGTATTTTACCTTACATTAGATCTATAGGACAGCATGTTGGCAATGCTCTTGGTACTTTTATGTCACAACAAAAGAACCCCACATCTGAATGCTGCCCCTGATATTCATGAGGGGATCTTCCAGTTTATTCTGGTTTTCTTTCCATAATCCAGAGAGGTGGTTATTAGGATTACCTGGGATCTCCAAATTGTCCTATTTTGAAGGTTTGTCATTAAGTCTATTAAGTGTTGTACTTACATCCTCTCCACATGTGGTTGCTGCCTTGCACCTGATGCTGGTAGTGTTGGCTATGACTCCCACAACCCTGTAACAGAATAAATGGGCTCAGAAAATGGACGGACAGATGGATTTGATCTATATCCAAAAGTGGGTATTTCCTAAACTGCTCATTTTCACTGCCAGCTGATGCAGACACAGTATAACAGATAAAATAACACGTCTCAGTTGGCTGAGCTTATGAAACACAGCATTATTTATTTTGAATTTTGTTTGTAGCTATTCAGTCTTGATTTATGTTTTCTTTTTTACTCCTCATTTCTGCCATAGCTATATTTCAACTACAAAATGACTTTAGAATAATGTAAAATAAGACTAACCAGGAACAGACTAAAGGTTTCTAGCCTGTGGGTCCAGCACATCTTGGGTTAGAATAATTTCAGCTTTTTTCTTTTCTGACTGGAAAAAATTATGATACATACAGTATAATTAGTTACCACATTCAAAAGTGGCAAATACAGTATTTGTAATATATAGGTTTAATTTGTATTTATGATGAATTGTAGAGTTATTAGGTGTATACATTACTTTGTTACTAGGCATACACAGTATTTATGACATTTTATCATGTCATATAAATAATAAATTGGGTGGTCTCTTTTCAAGAGTTTGCAGAAAGATTTCATGAATACCACAGAGGGACTGCAGCCAAGTTGCGCTTTTTTTTTTTTTTAAAGAGGAGTTAAAATAAAGACTCCAAAGGGACTGCTCAGATTTTTCACTGCTTATAACTAGTCCAGCTTATTTGATGTTTTTTATCATTCACTTAAGTATTCATTATGAACCCAGCAATTAAAAAAGAACCACATTTTTATGAAAGAGTGCACACAAGTTTCCTTTTCTGCAGTTTGGGGTCTGGTATTCACCTTTCGATGTTCATGGCAGTCTCACCATAATCAGATTAAATGTACGTATTCTTCTTTTGGAATGCCTTAATACAGCTTTGGCACAGAAAGGAAGCTCATATAGACTTGTGATAAGTAAATATTTTGAAATAATTAGATTAGATAAGCTCTAATAATCCCATGGGGAGATTCATATGCATACAGCAGTAGAAACGTAAAAAACATGGATACACACATACAGGACCTATAACACAGCCAATCAATCAATAAGTAAATATACAAATACATATAAGTAAATAATTAAATTAATGTATGTTGTGCAGAAATTTTCAAATTAACTTAAAGAGTACATCCGGAGGAAACATTGAATTGCCTCATTGCAGTGGGCAAACAGAAAAACCCAAAGGTGTGCCTTAGTACACTGTGGTGGAATAAGCCTTTGGCTAAAAGTGATCCAAGATTGTGCCTCCTGGAAGGGATGGAGGGAATTTTTCAAGATGTCATCCAATTTTGTCACCATCCTATTTTCCACAACTGTTTTCAGTATGTCCAGGGTTCGCCTTGTGATGAAGCAGGCTTCCCTGATAAGTTTGTTAAACTGTTACAATTATGTTAAAGATGTAGTACATGCTCTGTATATGTATGATTTAAAAATAGTGGAAAGCAGACCAAACTTTCAAATTGATAAACTCTCAAATCACTGTAATTCAAGGCTCAAATGTAATAAATGAGACCAGCTTACCTGGTAGAAATATTTTACTTCACTGTTTACAGTTTTCTGTGCTTTTATGCTGTGAACAGTTTCTGCAAAAAACAACTTGCTTGACTCAGTAATGGTTTTTCCCTTTATTAGTTTTGTATAGAAATAGGTTACATTAAGTACAGACCAGTTAAGTATACCTTAAATACTACTATATTTCACATCAATTTCAACACTGTCACCATCTCTTCTGGAGACCTTTGAAATCCGAAGACACAAAATATAATTGTTAATCAAAGATGTTGAAGTATCTGAAAGTTTAAAGGAGGCCCCACATTAATAAATTCCAGCCAAGTTATAAAGAAGTTTTGGACAGTTCTTCAGATGAAAAACATCTTTTTTTCTAGTTTTAAAGAATAGAGCTACTATGTGTGAAACAGATCTCAGCATTTAATTAAATAAATGACTCCATGACAACAAAAACACTCCTTGTGCTGCATAACACCTAGGATAATGCTAGATAATTTGCTGGTGACTTTCAATCAATGAACCATAACCTTAAGGCAAGATATGTGTTGTTGCTGAGGCCCTGAAATACAGTGCAGAATATTCCTAGGGGTACTATCTGGAGGTAGATTTTTTGTTTGAGAATTAACTGCAACCTGAACAGCATCCACTATAAAAAGAGCAAGAAGCAATGTGGCCTCCTCTTCATGCTTGTTAATAGCAGTCATTTCCATACTGGAAAAAGAAAAGAAGTTTAGAGATGCAGTGTTTCAATTGTGAAGCCATATGACCCATGACATCATGCTGGCCAAGATGGCTGCACACATTAAGCAGGCATTCTAAACTTTAAAATAATAAAGGACAGACTAAAAACAGATAAAATAATTTGTATATTTTTTCAACTTTTTGAAATGTGTACTTATGTCTGATTTTTGGCTTCTGATTTTTACTTTGGTTTTGGTGGTCCTGCTTTGTATATCTCTCTGTGTACCAATCCAGTGTATGACTGACTATTCTCTTGTGTAATTCTTTAATTTAATTAAAAATCTATAGCTCAGAAATCAATGATCAAAAATAAAATAGTTCGGAATTTCAAATTGAGGGAAAATAAATATTTCAAATACAATTTATGCAGATTGTCATAAATTTACCTAGAACATTCCTGGAAAAGCTGTTTACTGAAGACTGAAACTCAACAGGTGCATATATTACATTTTGTGGCCATGTTAAATGCCATTTATTCATGTCTCTCTTTCTCTTATTTAAACTGTTATGTAAACATACATAAAATGGATGCAAAAACAAAAGTAGGTGTAAGAGACAGGAACAAAAAGAACAAAACCTACAATCACATACCAAAATCAATACCTTAAATGATAGCAGAGGTCAAAGCCACAGTATCCAAATATAGAAATAAGCACAAAATGCTAAAAAGTAACATGCAATACCTTACGTTTACATACATCAAATTTCATCTGCTATAAATCTGCCATGACTGTGATCTATCCAGATTCCTCAGCAAGGATTTAACTGATTCTAGATTAGCTGACATTCCACCTAGTTTAGTACGCATTATCTACCTACTTATATGTTGTTAGAACACTATACATTTTACAGACAATAAAAACCACTTAATCTATTCACATTATTTGCTAATCTAATATTGTCCAATGGCTTGAAGTTTGATGTAGATTCAGGTAATTCTTTATGTTGAAAATTCCCCCAGTTTCTGCCTATAATGAATACAATTTAGTTGATAGAATTCTACTGCATGACATGCTCTCTGTTGACAAAATGAATGCGAATAGATATTATTAATGCCTTTGAAAATTCTGAAGATCTGATATTTGTGTCTGCACATAGACTTGTATTATAACGCATATTGTAAGTGCCACATGGGACGGACGGGCATCCCGAACTTGCCAGAATGGGATGTCCCAAGTTGATGGACAGTCATCCCGGGCAAGAGAGAGAAAGGTGCCACACCTGAACAAGATTCCCCAGACAGATGGATGGATATCTCAAAAGAAGGACAAGAAGATTCCTTTCCTGGATGGACAGGCATCCTGGCCGGATATATTTGGAGTACCTTCCCTGAACTGGATAAAAGGGAATGGCAGGGAAGGACTGTCGCTGAGGGATGTTTATTCCCTCAGGATGCTAGATGGCAGCAGTCCTTGATCTTCGTGCCTGGTCAGAAATCAGTAGGGCATGCTGAGAAGTATTGTCTGGTAATGCAGCCCTGCTGGGTTCCACGGATGCTGTAAGAGGGAGCTGCAGGAAGTTACACTCCCTGCTATCGGGAACTTCCGTATGACCCGGAAGTACTTCAAACGGGCAAAAGCCCTGGTGCTGAAAGTACTCCTGGGTCCTCAATAAAAGGGGCTGTGCTGCCTTGTTCAGATCAGTCGGACCCGGGAGGAAGAAATTCAACATTCAACTTGAGGAGAGCAGAGTGGTAGAGAGAGTAGAGAAGAGAGAGAGATAGAGAGAGAGGACAAGAAACACCTTGATTGTGTTTATGAGATATTGTTGTAATAAACAAACTTCATTTGAACTCTGGACTGTGTTGGTGTGTTTGTGTTTGGGGTTTGGGGCTCACTGGTGCCCCCTAGCTTTCACAATATGTAAGTACCCTGACTGGATGCATCATGGTGAAGTTTGGTAACTTGAATTACCAGGATCACAAGCTTCTCCAAAGGACTGTCAATAGTGCATCTAAAACCATTGTGGCTGACATTCCACAGTTTCATAAAATCTACATCATGTCTGAGGAGGGCTGAATCCATCATCTCTGATGTCAGCCATCCATCTTATCCCTTGTTTTTGCTTCTCCTTTTGCCAGTTCCTAACCACATGCTGCACCTGCTTTAGAGAGAGCTTGTTCCCCGGGTCATTAAAGTCACGAACTCTTGATAATATCATTTTACCTGCCCTGTAATGTACCCACCTGCTGGTTTATGTGTAATTCTGCTTTATGTTACATGTGTACTGCCATCTGCAGAGGAATTTCACTATTCTCTGTATGTGATAACAAAAATCTATAGTAATCTAATCTAATCTAATCTAGTCTAATCTAATAGCAAACATTTTCTCTGTGGGATTTCAGCTTTATAATTTTTATTGAAAGCCAGTATATGCACTAACTAAAAAGGATCAAGATTTAATAGCCACTAAGGTGCTATCCCTTGCAATTTATTCACTTTACTTATAGTCATCTTTATTAAAGTATATCACTTTATGTTGCATAACTAATCAAACTTGTTTAAATGTGTCTAATACATATATTGGAATCTTGTAACTAATCAAATGACCACCATCAGGCACAATCAACTGGGAGCTCCTTGTAAACCATCCAGATGATTAAAGACTCAAAGATTTTTGATCAACTATGAGAAGCACAGACTTGAGAAAAGACGGAATTCCATCTTGGATTTCCCTAAAAGCAGTATTATCAGAACATGTCTATATCTGGACTCTCTTGGCCATTAAAGAAGAGAATAGACAGAAAGTTTACAGTGTTACCTCAATGTCCATCCCTTGTGTTCTGTCTAAATCTGCCCCATCATGTTCTGGTTTAATTACATTTATTCAGTACATTTGTAGTACTCTGAAGCGCTGAGTTGAACTGAAATAACTGTAACGTACATGATTATGTTCATAGAAACGGTAAATATTTAGCTACAACATGAGGAAGGCTTTAGCAGCCAACACTGACACCATCATACAACTACTAGACAAGTAAATTCTCATTTACTTTTTGTTTGTAATATACTTTTTTAATCTCACCTAATAAACAATTCCCACTGAGACTCTGTGATGTTCTGGTTTACAGAATAACTGATGGGAAATTGTTAAAAGTAAAAGCCTTTGTTTACATAATTAATGAAGAAGGCTGTTTAGTTGATACAAAGCTTAACACCCTTAGGTACTATTTTCATTATATTCCCAGATTATTTGATTCATGTCTTGGTTATATTCCATTTTCCATTTTAAAATATTTAATTAATGTCTTTTTTTTTTTTTTTTTTTTAGATGAACTACTGTATAGCGTAAACATTGTCCAATGGATTTTCACCATAAATTACCATTAATCTGCATGGCAGTATTTTGTTAATTTGAAACAGTTCTTTTGCTTCCTTCCCTAACATAGCAAACCTTTTGGTGGTTACCTTTGCATATTCAACTTCCACTGAGCAGTGCCATGAGAGAAACAGTTGCACAGATTGTAATTTCAGCTATGTGTCCCTATTCCCAGCCCCATCAATTCTATCCGCAGCAATAGTGATACCAATCTCCCTGTTGCATTTTAGCACCTGGAGCTGTTTACAGAGTCCTTCACTGTTGGTTACAGAAGAAGAAATTAAGCCTCTAATTAGACTTTGCAAAATGTTCATTTTACCTTATTAAACCCAAAGCCCATACTGGATGTGATTTTTGTAGAATTAGTCCCAGTATTTTTCATTAATTAAACTCCTATTAGAAGAAAACAAATTTTATATTCTTCTGTTAAAATAGGATTACTTGTGTTTCCTTACAGGCACAGGCATGCACAGAAAGGCAGAGTATAATATACACATGCAACAATTTATTGGAATTTCTTCCACTTCCTTCTTGCTTGTCCCTTTTCCATAATGAACTTTTATTGCAGATACTGCTCCTTATCTGCCAAGAGTCTCCTATAATGTCAAAACAGTGTTAGAAAAAGCCACCTGGGAAAGAATGTAGATTTGTGACAGCTATCAAGACTGGTATTTCTCACAGGTTATAATACCAGTTACTTTAAATGATAGCATGAAGATTCAAATGCAGTCTTTCATCAGCCCAGCTTCACTGCCACCCTGTCATGTGCTAAATCAAGTGAAATATTGCTCATTTGAGTTGAGGCTAGACTTGCTGCATTTTCAATCTTTGTTTATTTCATAAAATGCACACAAAGAACTAGATAAATCAAATAGGTGTCTTTTTTAACATTTGATAAACACATAATATATTAACAATGCTGAGTTTTTATGACCAGTGTAGTGTTTACAAAACAGTATAAGGCTACTGGCCTTTAAATGAAAGAAACTTTATAGTGTACTTGGAACTAAGTATTTCATTGTGGAAGAAAACTGTATTCAATTTCATCCATTTATTTTACGATTCCTATTTATTACTTTACAAAGTAAAGTATAGGTATCACAAAAACTATCTCAACTGCAGTTGCTACATGGTAGGAAACAACTCTGGACAGAACACTAGTCATCATAAAGAACACATAATCAAACTCACCCATTGATGAATTTAGAGTTGTCCTTCAATCAATATGCATGTTTTTTATACATGAGAGAAAACAACAATAGAAAGTAAAAACTGTCATGAAAAGTACTGTACAAGCTTCAGTCAGACAGTTAATGGGTCAGAAATCAAACCTAGATCCTTGCTGCTGTCACCCATGAAGTAAAACAGTACATGTGTACAGTACATGTACAGTATATGTGTTCTCCATATTTTTAATACGGCATCCAATATTTCTAATAGTATTCAATCTTTAATTTCTTATGTAGCTACAAATGTAATCTGAATACATTTTTACTTTCGTTCCAGCTTGCGTGTTCATTTTCATCTCCTTTCATCTATTATGTCACTGAAAGCTTCTTTACATGTCTTGGAGTAGGTATCAACTCGATCGAAGATGTATTTGTTTTCTGCTGACATATTTACTGAGGTCACACCCAGAACGTGCCTAGACATTCTTTCAAAGAATAACTTTACTTATTTTAATTCTGTAATTGCTATACTCCAGACCCATTTTCTAATTACTGGGCAGAAGGCAGGTCATGTATTGTCAATCTTAAAAATTCACATTTAATCTTTAACAGGCCAGGTATAGGAAATGATTCATCCAGATATGGGCTTCATCCTCCACCCTGTCTAGAATTCTTTATCCTCCCCATCGAATCAACCATTTCCTTCCCCCATATACTTATAAGTTTAACCCACTAAAATCCAAAAACTTTAGATTCTCTCTGGATCCAATTTTGTCCCATGCCATTTGGATTTAGCATGGTTTGGAAAAGCACTTTAGTCCAACCTTGAAATGATACACTTAAATTGCAATTTTCATAATGTTGCTCTCAACATTGATGGATATCTTCATGCAAAGTTTTAAGCACATTCAGTGTTTTATAGTATGTAACTATTCTGAGGTTTGATGTTTCAATACCAATATTAGTTTTGTTTTCCTTCTGCATTCTTTTTCTTTTACCTACTACTCTGGTCAGTGTTTGCGACATATTGGGGTCTCTCTCTTTTTCTAATTTCCACTTGTTCTAAATATTTTGCTGTTCTGTATTTTTCCAACCTTCCCATGTTTCAGCTTCATTGGATCCATTTTTAAACAATATTTGATATTACTGCAGAAGATAAATATACAAAACATAATAATAATAATAACACGGACTCAACCCAATACGGACAAATTGAGCTGAGCCCTGAACAGTTCAGAACTCAAAACTTATATACTGTAGTAAATTCTTATCACTCCGACCTCGCTCAAATGAGCTCATTTACTGTTTTTCTCTGACTCCCCTCTGCACCTGTCTGGCCGAACCTCGAGTTCTCATGGGAACCATTATTATCTCCTGACTTCCCCTACAGCTGGCCTCCGGTATTTTCACTGTCTATTGTCCATCTTTATTTTCTGTTTTGCTTATTATGATTGACTTCGGCCAGGCAAATGTTCCTTCTTCCATATCTGGGCTTTGTCTTATCACTTCCCTTTTCTTGGCTTGCAAGCTTGTTTATACTTGGTAGCTTCAAGCTAAGCTTTAATTAAAAAGAAATATGGTGTGGACACTTTTTGTGACTGAAGACAGAGAAGAAAATAAAAATTAGTAAAATCCTTTTATTGATACATACCAGGCAAGGGTAAAATGACAGAGAAATACAGTCCTAGGACACCGCACTTCATCTGCCTCGAGCGCAGATGTCCTTGCTCTTTTATAGCTTTTCTAGTCTCCTGATCGTAGACCACGTAAGCAATAAAAATAGCGTCCTGACTCATTTTGTATTATTCCAATTGGTAAAGTCTTTACCCTAAAGGTATATTTTCTTGTCACACACATCATTGAAAGAAAACTTACAGAAAGTATATATGCTTTTTGTCATGTACGCAAAACACAAACAAGTTTGATCATTCTGTCCTATTTTCTGTACTTACACACATACATTTTGTTCAATTACATCATTTTATGTTTTTACACTCCTCCCTTTTTGAACAAAATGATGTGGGCAGTAGAATTAAATTGAAATGGTTGATGAAGGGGAAGGGGGGGGGGAGGGGATGGGGAGGAGAAAATGGAAGAAGCTATACGAGACATGTGCTCCTCATGTAGTATATATGCCCTTTCCATAGAGGCGGTAAAGTACTTAGATATTATGTAGCGAAACAAAGGGATAATACAACAACCAACCAGGAGGAGGAGGCAAAATGCCACAACCAAAGAAATAAAAACAGATCTTATCCATTGTCCCCAGGATCCGAAGGAGGATGCAAACCACCGATCCCAGGGATTTGTAATGCCAGAATTAGTGGCAAGTTCATTAGAGAGAGCAGTGAGACCTACCAATGCACAAGTTATTGATCCATCTGGCGCGGTATTATTAGGAATATATGTACAACAAGCATCGCCAAACATAGCACAGACGCCTCCCTTTTCCGCAAGTAACATGTCCAAGGCTAGACGATTTTGCCAAGTCATCAGAGAAGTACGGTCAAGCTGTTCATGTATGCCTTCAATAGCGTCTTTGGTGAAGTTAAGGAAACGTTGTTGGTTATAATAAAGGTAATTAATCCAGTCAACAGAAAAAGTATTTTTAAGATAGCCATTTCTTGCAATGCGATGCATGGATCCAGGCAGGCAGTCCTTCAACTTTCACGGCATGTGGTGTGGATAGAAGAATTTGGAATGGTCCTCTCCACCTAGGCTGATGCCAGTGTTTCCTCCGAGTATCTCGAACCAGGATCCAGGTGCCCAAGGGAATTGGTAAATCCTTAGAAGGTGGGCTGGTCCTCCAGGCTTGATTAACCTGCTGGTGGACTTCCTTCAAAGAGGTTCGGAGACCTGCAAGACTAGAGAGAAGATCATTGTCGACAGTATGCAAATTCACATTTCCTACAATCATGCCAATGGGCATGGGACGTCCGGTCAGAATCTCAAACAGCGATAGTCCCAGTTGTCGGTGTGTCCGTCCCCTTAGTCCCATTAAAGCTAACGGTAGTGCATTCGGCCATGATAAATTAGTTTGTTCACAAATTTTTGCGAGTTTAGCTTTTAAAGTGCCATTGCATCGTTCTACGATGCCTCCGCTTTGGGGATGGTATTTACAATAATGGTGCACATTAATTTGGAGCCAGGTGGTTAATTCATTTATAACAGAGTTCACAAAATGAGTGCCATTATCTGTTTGTAACTTTTGAGGGATACCCCATCTTGGAATAATCTCTTTAATTAGTGCTTTAGCTACTGTTTTGGCATCGTTGTGTTTTGAAGGGAAAGCCTCTACCCATCGGGAGAACACATCGACAATCACAAGGCAATATCGGTACCCTTTAGACGGGGTTAGTTCAATGAAATCCATTTGGAGGTGTTCAAACGGACCCATTGGATTAGGGGTAACGGCGGGACTTACCTGGGTACCTTTTCCCACATTAAACTTTTGACATATTGCACAGCGTTTGCAAAATTACTCTGCATATGTAGAGAAACCTACAGCTTCCCAATGTTTTTCAACATCTCGAACCATGGCATTTCTTCCTGCGTGTTCGAGGCCATGGGCGATTTTTGCCATTCCTGGGAAAGAGGCTTTTGGGAGAAAAGGTTTGTTAGTGTGTTTATGAGTCCAGACTCCATCAGAGAGGGACCCTTCTTTGGACCATTTTCTCCTTTCGATATCCGTGGCTGCACTCTGTAAAGAAATAATTTGATTATCAGGGTCCTGGTCATTTCTCTGTTGGAATAAAGAAATTGGTGTGTTATTATATGCAGCCTCTTTAGCAAAGTGGCCAGCTAATTCATTTCCTTTGCTAACAGGATCCTGTTTTCCTGTGTGAGCTTGACATTTAACAATCGCTAGCTTCGATGGTTTGGTTATAGCTTCTAAAAGGGATTCGATCAATTTCTGATGTTGGATGGGTTTGCCAGTACTGGTCTTAAATCCCCTTAGTTTCCATAGTGCTCCATGATCATGGCAGACTCCAAAAGCATACCTGGAATCCGTATAAATTGTTACGATCTTCCCTTCGGACAGCTGACACGCTCGAGTGAGTGCTACGAGTTCAGCTGCTTGTGCACTCAAGCTTGATGAAATTCGATTTGCTTCCAGCAGGCGGTCCCCTTGGACCACTGCGTAACTGGTTGAGGGTGCTCCATTTTTCAATCGCAAGGAACATCCATCCACAAAAATCATTTCTCCAGTTTCTAAAGGTGTTTCCTGTAGATCTACTGTAGGTTTTACAACCTTTGCTATTTCATCATGGCAATTATGTGGTTCTCCTTCGTTGTTAATTGGGAGAAGAGTGGCTGGATTTAAAGTGGAGCATCTTTCAATTGTAACATTTGACAAAGTACACAGTACATTCTGATAGTGTATTGCCCTAGCAGTAGTGAGATGTGAAGTTTTGGCTTGTACTAGGATAGAATGTACAGCGTGAGGCACTTTAACTGTTAGGGGGCTCATGAGAACTACATCCGTGCTTGCTAATACAGCTTCTGTTGTTGCAGCCACAGCACGAAGACACGGAGGAAGTGCTGCGGCCACTGGATCCAGTTTTTTAGAAAAATAAGCCACCGGTCTCTGTTTATCTCCGTGTTGTTGCGTCAGTACTGCATTCATAAATCCCTGCTTTTCGTCCACGAACAAAGTGAATGGACGAGAATGATCAGGCAAACCAAGCGCGGGCGCAGATAGAAGAGCAGTTTTTAAGTCACAGAGAGCCTTCTCAGCCTGTTCATTCCATTGGACCTGGCCAGAAAGGGGGGTGCCAGGAGTATTAGCCAATTGTTGCAACGGCTGTGCTCTTTCAGTAAAATTTAGAACCCACTGTCTGCATTAGCCCAGAATACCTAAAACAGACATAACCTGTTGTTTTGTGACCGGTCTAGGAAGATTTTGGATGGCTGTAATGCGATCGCTAGAGAGAGCTCTTGTTCCACACGTAATGTCATGACCTAGATATTTTACAGTTGTTTTGATTAGCTGCAGCTTAACTTTAGAAACTTTATGGCCATTGTCCCCCAAAAACAGCAACAATTTCTGGGTATCTTTTGCACAATCTTCTTCCGTAGCGCTACATAGCATTATGTCATCTACATACTGTATCAATGTACTACCTCTGTCCGGCCAAAAGCCTTCTAAATTTTGGGCAAGAGCTTGTCCATATACACAAGGGGCTTCAGTGTATCCCTGAGGCATGACGGTCCATGTCCAACGGCGGTTTTGGAAAGTAAAAGCAAACCAAAATTGAGAATCAGGGTGTACAGGGATAGAAAAGAAAGCATTAGCTAACGGAGAAGTACCGAGCGGAAGGAGGGATAGTAGAGAGGATAGTGGAAGGATTAGGGACGATAGGGGCCCTAGGGAAGATGGCAGAATTTACTTGTCGCAAGTCTTGTACGAAACGCCATGAACCATCAGCCTTTTTTACAGGTAGAATGGGGGAATTGACTGGAGAGTATTCAATTGGAATAATGGCACCGCGTTTGACGAGATCGGAATGTACGGCGGAGATGCCAGCCTCTGCTTCGGGAGACAGAGGATATTGGGCACGGTGCGGGCGGAAAGAGGATTTCGGGTGGATCACCAGAGGCTCACAATGGGCTATCCTTCCATAATCATTCTTTCCCTGGGACCATAGTGAATCAGGGAGCATAGAGAGCCAAGAAGGGAAAGTGGTTTGCAATGAACAAGCAAAAGAGGAAGGACGACACAAAGCGCGATGTACTAAAAAATCAGTTTGAAGCACCACTTTAGTTATTAAACGGTTAGGAGTATCAAAAATACCTGGAGCAACTTGTAACCAGTCTGTTCTTTTAAGGCATTGTTCTACCCATGGTCCTATTTCCCCCCATTTAACAGTGCGTGATTTAGCTAAGGAAATATGAGGCACTGAGCCGCCAAGATAAAATATATGTTGTGAGCATGTAAGATGAACAGAAGCAGCTGCCTTTGTGGATGAAATAAAAACACAGGAGATGTGAAAGGTTTCGGGGCGAGTACCAGAAGTAAGGAAAGATTCTAGCTAGGGGGTGTCTACTTCTATAGGGAAGTATTGGGCAGTACAGTTATGGCATGTGCTTTTATTTAATTCTTTGCGTGGCGGGCCTAACTTGCATTATTTTCTGCACTAAGGTTAATGCTTATATATTTTTCTATATTTATTTATACTAGTACATGAATATACTAATTTTATTTTTCATGCATTATATCATCTTGACCTTGTTAGTAGCAATGCCTTTGCTGTTTTCTGCTGATTCACTATTTCAGCTGGTTTCTCACGTACCCATCCTAACCATTTTTTCTACATTTTGTTATTGGCATCACTCAACAGGTGTTCTTCTTATTCTCCTTTCTTTTTCTGTCCTTGGGTAGTTTCTACACGTCATTCTCTTCCTGTTTTATCCTTCCTTTACCAATGTTGGTAATTTTTCTTCAAGCTTTAACTACAAAATGCAATATTACTAATGTCTTTTATTTAACTATTTGCTTGACATGTCTAATTCTAAATCTAATGATTTGAGAAGCTGTTAATTACTTTTATGGCTATTAATGCTAATATATGCTATTTATGCTTAATGTGTAAATTTTTATCTTCCATACAACATGCACATAATTTATTATATTATACTTAAAATAGTTGGTATAGTTTCTTTTTATATACTTAGCAGAGATATTTAATTGTTTCATGGATGTCATTTCTATTATTCACCAACATTACTGGGCTAAAAAACAAAACTAATTCAAAGCTAGTATCTTGTTCCCTAATTATTATTTTTTTATTTTATTACTTGTGTACTAAATCTCTCACAAAGAACTTTGCTACAGTTGGTTGTTGTTATGAAGCCTCAATGTATACACCAACTGTAAGGGAAAAGAAAAAAAAAATACTTGAAACTGCCTGACTGTTAACTAGGACAACCTGACTTAATTTGTACCAGCACACTTTGTATTATACGAGGGTTGTTCAAATATAAGCAGGAATTTATGAGTTACAACTTATACACTATTTTTCAATGTAATCTCCTGCCACTGCAATACACTTGTTCCAGCACTCAGGAAGCTTCTTAATCCCACAACAGTAGAAGTCTTTTGATTGCATGTTGACCCATTCTTGCACAGCATCAATACCCGCGTCATTCGACTTGAATTCCTTCCCTCCTAAAAATTCCTTAGATAGACCGAAGAGATGATAGTCACCCTCTGAATGACTTGCACCAATCATACACTCTAGATTGAGAGTGACACTCATCTCCAAACTGATTTTTACATCTTGAATAAATCTGAGATGGTATGACTTCTTCATTTGCCAAAACTAAGACTAAGCGGACTTGCTATGGGAAGCCTTGCTGCTCTCATTGTGAGCCTCCACCAGTTTGGTCTGAATAAAAAACATTCTTGGATTTCATTTATATTGATGTTTTGAGACTTGTTTTATTTACTAAGTATTTTCTGCAACACCGACATATTTGATGGTGCAAATGAGCCAAAGTCAAGTGTCTGCACAATTGTAGCACCTATTTTTTAAACCACACATAAAGCAAGTGCATAAATAAAATCAGAAATACTGTACAGAATAAAAACACAAGGATAAAAGTAAAAATATAAGTATAATAGATAAAAAGTAATTATACATCAGAGCAAAACAAAACATCTGTAATTAGTTAATAATGAATTCTAGACTAGTACTATCTAATGAGCCTTGTAACTGTACCACTGTGTCATGTACATTTCCGAGATGTACCTTAAATCCTTCTTCATAAACTTTGGCATGTCATCTTTTCTGTAAGTTAATATTCTCTATTTCCCCAGATTCTCACTCTTCTAGGTATATCTGCACGGAATCACTACATCTTACTTCATATCAACAATTGATTCTTTGTTTTGGTTTGGTTGTAGCAAAGCACATTCTTACTTATTTCTGCAAAACTTTGGAACTCATCACTTGGAAAACTAGCAACCCAAATTTTACAATTTAATTAAACAGGAGTTGTTTGTATTTTAAACAATACTTCATTGATCCTTGCCTGTGAGGTATTTCTTTTTTTTCCTAAATTATGCACCTGGGAGAACATAGCATGTTTCTGCCAAAGTTCCACTTCTGTCTGTTTTGTACTGGTGTACCTGCATGTTATCCTTCCTGGGCAACATACATGCAAATGGTGCGTATCCCCCCATCACGGTATTCTTGTTCTTGTGTTGACTTAAAATCTAATGTGTTTGCAAGTGCATTCTTTCCTATACCAATGATTTATTTTTGCAAATTTCATTGAAATATTTCATATAGGGTTAATTATTTTATAAATACTAGGCAGTTATATGTCTCTCAATTAAACCACCATCTATAAATAACCAAATAATAGTGTATTTGTATGGCTTGGAATTATTGCTAACAATTTAAAATTGTTTTATTTGCTTTAAATATGGAAATTCCACAAGACAAACTAAAAGTTTTATTCTTGCTTATCTTGAATAAGTGGCATTTAATATTACTCAAATGACATATCAAAATGATAACTCATATCATAACTTCCTGTGTTGATTTGTAATTTTATATAAGTCTGATGCAGGTTAAATATAATATATAACATATACACATGTTGTACTGGTGAACAAAAGATACGTGATTAAAATGATAGAAACTGTAATGTAATGCCCTTACTTGTCATTCTGTTTAGAGTGACACTCACTTGTAGAACCTTCTGAATAGAACTAAGGGCATAGATGGTGAGTAAATCAACAGGTCATGCAAAATGAATTGAGAATATGCCTAATTACAGTATTTAATTGATTTGCTGTATCAAAAAAAGTGTAGAACAAAATAGGAAGTGTTGATTTTTTATTGTTTGTCATCTATAGCATTACCGAGCATTACTTTACCACATGCTGTTTGCTAACAGTACCAAAAGACATTTTAATCTGCCAATGTGGTAATTAATACAATTGTTTTTACACTGTTATTTAAAAAGGTTTATAAGCCATGACTTCCTGGAAGAATGAAAAAAGTACAAATAAACATATGATTTTGCATAGGATCCACATATGGCTCACAGCTGTGCTGAACACTGAAGGTAGACCTGTGTGAAACCATGCATGAACTTTGCATATTTCACTTAAGAAAACCTCCTTTCAAAGAGAATGTGGAAGCTCTTTGTGGTTTAGTAATTCTGTTATTCTCTGTAACTCAAACATCCCTTTCACTGATATGTTCCTACAAGAAATCTGATAGATAAAGCAGTACCTGTCACTGGATAATATTCAAGAAAGATCTCATCTAAAACTCAAAAATAACAGTTGTAGTTTTTCAAAGTGATCATTTTAAAAAAATAAATAAATAGGTGCAGTTTAAAAGAATACCTCAGTCAGTTTTCAATATGTTTTAATTCATATATAACTCTCAAACCCAATTAATCCAGTTCAGAATTATGGGAAGATGGAGCTCATTGTGATAGGTCTGGTGGTAAGGCAGGAAATAGCCCAGGACAGGGCACCAGTCCATCCCAAGGTTCACTCAGGGTCAGTTTGAAAGAGTCAGTCAGGCTAAACAGCATATGTTTTCATATGTATTTGGAAAACCACAATGACCAAAGTAAACCCCACACAGACACAGGAAGAAAATGTAAACTCTATATGGATAACAACTAGATGGAGGATTTGACCATTCAGATCCATAAGGTGGCAGAGTTACCTGCTGTGCCATCATGTGGCCACAAAAAGAAAAATTGAAATGAAACTAAAATGTGAACATTCATAATTTTGCCAAACATGTTATCTACAGCTATATCTATTACTACATGCTTTGAATTTTAGTGTTAACAAAATGCATATATAAATAATCTGATCGTGCATTCAGGGCTATAAAATAATAGTCTGAATTGAAAAATTATATAATTAATATTTCTGATTTATGAACATGGGTAAAACATCAATCATTAGATGTCTTAAAAATTCCAATTTTTATTTATTTCATATAAAACTCCTTTATTAAACAGTCCGTACAGCTTTTTCAGATGGTGCACAATACATCAAAGTAAAAAAATAAAGTCAACATTTTTCTTAAAAACTATTACTTATCCACATACTACTTTAACGTTACCATAAAATCCAATATGTTTAATCAACTATGAATTTATAGAGCCAAAATTAGAGAGGTAGGGACAGCCTTTTGCATTGCTTTGATTTTTTTATTTTCATTTCTTAAAGTATAATCCTTTAAATAGCACATCTTAAATATTTTAATAATGCAGTTGAGTAATACATTATAATTTACTCTAGTCATCCTTCTATACTGTATATATCTATAAATATAAAGTGTATATATATATATATATATAGAGAGAGAGAGAGAGTGGTAATGGCTGTAAATTAATTAGAATCACCAAAGCCCTCAGTTCTTTGTAAAATATTTAGCTTGTGCTTAAAACATAGCCGAATTAAGATCTACAGCATATTAATTAAACATAAGAAGCAACATTTGACTTGATACTGTACTGTATACACCACGGCTCTTCTGTGTGAAGTAAGCACTTGAGTTTGACAGCTTGAGGCAACATAGTTAACACAGCAAACCATGAAGAAATCACTGGTTTTCGGTGGAAGTATGCATAGGGTTGCTCTAATTTATTGTGACAGTTGCACAGCACATTTGCAACATGCATGGAACAGCACAGACAGCACCCAGTGATAAATAATGTAATCTTTTGGAGCTGAATATGATGGAGAATTAACTAATATTCCTGTCTTCAACAATCTTCAGAATGTTCATCATTCTTATACAAGACATCTTTTCAGTTAGATAAAGTTTTGGTTGAGTGATAAATGTTTTTTATTAACTATGGAAAGAAAAGCTGTGAGTGGCTGAGAACTGATCAAATTATGAAAAGAAAACTCTTTGGATTTGAGTACTACTTTTCCTGATTGTACATTCAGGTTAGGTTTTATTGCTGACCCTAATCTGGTCTAATTTTACCCACAAGACCTGTTGTTTCCAATTGGTTTTCTTTTTTTTTATTTATTTCAAAGAAGTTGTATAGCATGACAATGAAACAAACTTTAGTAAAACAAAACTACAAGATTTAAACATGCAATAACATTGATCCCATATATCATAGAAACTAAAACCCTCACACTCACCATCAGCGTTATTGTCACCCTCACCCTCACCTATAACAGTGAGCTAATCTATATCTATATCTCATATATAAAATCCAACGTCTGCCTGCATGTCTGTCTGCTTTTCACGAGAGAACTATTTAGGTTTTTTTAAATAATTTGCTTGAACATTCCGGTTGATTTTGTGACTTCTCTCATCACGCTAAGTGTCATAGTTCGGTTGTGCCTATGCCACGAAGAATTATGGCAGTTCTGAAGGCAAAAGCGAGCCCAAACCAGGACTAGCAATGTGTTTCTAAAAAAGTGGCTGGATAGTTGCTCCATTTAAAGGACGAGGCAATATCCTTTCTGCAAGGATATGAAATACTTTTTACATGCTTTTTACAACAACTATGGATCTTTTCCTTAACATTATAGGAAGCCCAAGCTTATCTATATTTACTTCCTGAATCTGACCTTTGTCCAGATTACACAACTATAAAATATAGGAAATTATAAGCAGTATCTTATTATCCAGGATGCAGGAAAGTTAGATCACACATTTTATTACAGCAGAACTGACAACTGCAATGAATTCTATATAAATTTAATTGATGCGACAGGGATCATTGCTGAAATGAGAACTATATTTTTTTCAAGCTCTATAAGTGGTCAATGACTTTAGGACCTTTTCCCTTATAAAACGTTTTAATGTCTACATTCCAGAGACATTTTCATCAGTAGATACAGGCCATCTTATAGGATGACTAAAACTACTGAAGGAGATGGATTATGTAGCTACAAGGCCCTCAAACTATAAATTGCTCAGCCTTGTTGTGAAAGAGATGCCCTATTAGTCTCTGAATTAAAATCCATGCTGAAAACTAATGATTTTGGTGTAGCAAACTATTATTATAGCCACAGGTTCAGATCTTATTAGTACAAAAACATCTGTTAATTGCAGGAGCTGACTCAAATAAAATTGTGACATTCATCACCAATGTCTATTGATAATCCATTCATACCATGGTATAAGAAGTTGAGGTCAGTCATACCTTGATTTATTGTTAAGGGCTAACAATGTTTCCTAACTCAAGGAAATCTATATAGACCTTTTATTTCTTTTACTGCACATTTCATTAAATATGTGTGGCTATACTGTATGTGTAAAGATTGAATGTTTTTATACTGTTTTATTGTTTACTTAAAAAAAACCACTACAACAGAATACAACTGACTCAAACAAATTAGATTAACATAGCAAATAAAACAGCATACTTCAATACAGTCCATGGTAAAAAATTTACCATTCAGCCCCCACCCAATAGCTTTGTACTTTTATGTTAATATTTCACTTCTATTTCTGTGTAAGCTCTCAGAATTCCCCTTTAGAGGAGAATGATATCTAAGAATAAATTGATTTGAATTGCATTAAATAGTCAAAATACATTTGGAGTGTGTAGTCTTTTTTCCATTATCACATGAGGCTGGGCAGTTGCTGCAGAACCATGCTTCACTGTAACATGGAAACGTTTTCTGCTGAAAATATTATTTGGTTAACATTTCAAACAATGCATCAAGCCAGTTAATGTTGCTTTGAATCTCCATTCCTTCACATGTTAATACTGTAATTCCACCCTAATCAGAGACTGCAAATTTGGAATTTTTTTCTAAAAATTGTTACGGATTGGTTGTAAACATAAACATTTAAATTACTATACAGTGAAACTTACCTACACTTAAATCACAGTTTATCCATCCTGACTTAATGTTTTTTTAAAAAGCTTTTTGTGTCTGTCTTGTTGTCATTAGCCCAAAGATTTTAGAATGAGCCAGGCTATCTGGAAAGAAAGTTAATGTGTTTCAAATATCCTAGGCTTTTTTTCAGTAAAGCTACGTGGGCTCATTGCAATGAGCCTTAGGCTGCTTGAAAAATATCAGCTTCCTTTCCAAAGATTTTTCTGTAATTGCAGAAGTTTCCAGTAAGCTGATGTTTTCTTCTGATATGTGCAAGGAGAAGGAACAACACAAAAGAAGGTTTTGTATTTTACATCTTCTTAGCAATCGAGAGAAAGGAAACATATTTTTTGGTAGGTTAGAATCTTCTTCCTTGATGGAATGAACTTTTGATGCAAAGAACAAACAACATTTTGCCAAAAATTGATAAAATAATGGATCTGCCCAGGAGAATCATAAACAGGCTGCAAATGAAAAAGAATTCATCCCACTATCTCAAGATGTGCTTCCTATAAAGGTAACACTGATCTGTCAGGAATGGTACTGGGCTCTGCTCCCAGTCCCTCCTTTTACCTGCAGTTTCCCTAGTCCTCCTGTTGTAGCCTGGGGTTGGATTAGATAGAACCTTATTTGTCCTCAGTGGAAAATATGGCTTTTTACAGAAGTTCTTTTAATAAATAAATACATTAATAGATAAGTAAGTAAATAAGTAAATAAATAAATATATATATGCACACATTTTGGTCTGAACAAAGAATAAAATTAAAAAGAATGAAAACGTATGACTTGGCTGTCACAGTAACAGTGAGGCGTTATGCTGATATATTGGTATAATGGAGCCCAGTAATGTTTCTTGACACACTTCTGCTGTAATAATTCATTGCTGAAAGTCCTTAGTGTTAGTGTGTCAGAGAGAAAATGTGCAGCATTGCTCATGATGGCATGAAGTTTTGTTTTAACTGTCTTCTTTGCTACTACTTCCAGGGGGTTGAGAGTGAGTACTATAACTGAGCTTACCCTTTTAATTAACATGTTGATTCGATTGGCCTCTTTTGAAGTGATGTTACCAGCCCAGCACACCACAGTGTAGAAAATTGCACTTGCCATCACAGAGTTGTAGACGATGTGAAAGATGTCAATTTCCACAATAAAGGAATGCAGTTTCTTAAGAAAAAAATTGCCTGCTCTGCCCTTTCTTATATAGTTCCTCTGTGTTCCTGGACCAATCCAACTTGTCATTAATGTGGAACCCCAAGTACTTGTAAGAGTGGATCACTTCCACATCCTGTCCATGAATAGTGATTGGACATAGAGGCTCTTTGGTGTGGTGAAAGTCAATAACCAGTTCATTGGTACTGCTGATGTTAATATGCAGATAATTCTCATTGCACCAAGAAACAAAGCTCTCTATCTGAATCATATACTCTGTCCCATCCTCTTTATCAATACATTCCATAAGTGTAAAATCATCTGAGAGTTTCTGTAAGTGACACGAACTGGTGTCATATTTATAGCTGAAGGTGTATAGAGTGAAGAGAAAAAGAAACTGTTCCTTGTGGCGCTCCAGTGCTGCTAATATCAGAAACGGAAACTGAAACATTAAGGCGGGGGATGTTTTGAAATGAAGACAGGATGCTTGACAAATGAAAGGAAGTGGTGGGTCTTCAATTAAAACATCTGCCCCAATAGTCTTTGGGTTTACTGTTATCATACAGACTGATAATTGAGAAAGTAACTAACAACATTTTAGCAAAATGCATCCGTTTTGCATGTTTGACTGGATAAAACATACAGTATGTAGATTATGAGACAGGAGGAATGTGAGATTTCTTTTCTTTTTAATGGGAACTTATTTCACAATGTTTGCCACTGTCCAGCTCTGGTAACTTATTCTAATGTACTTTCTCCACGAAAACATGAAATTAAAAAACAAAAATTCAGCCACCAGTACAAAGCATAAAGCATAAGTAGCATATAAAAAGGCATGTTGGGTGGAGTATTCTTTTAATTGCGCTACAGTCACTCAACAAAAGGGAAGGAAGGCTAGATCATTTAAAACTAAAAGCAAAAGCTTTTAGTTGAATTTCCTGAATGAAAACTGACTTAGAATTTTTTTTTATTCTTTCTCTGCTTCTCATTTTTGGTTACCAGTCAGTTTTTTTGACACCCTTGTCTTAAGAGCACATGACTATACAGTATATATATATATATGTATATATAGACCACTCTTTTGGATTACACACTTTTGTGTTTTCTTACGTCTTTTTCTGTCATTGATCACATACAGCCCTGCAACCCTATTATGATCCGTCCCTTTTGCTTTCTGTCCTCAGGCCTTATCTTCATTGGCACAGAAGCTGGGATTAGGGGGGTTGCCCTGAGAGGCTGAGTGCCTGTCATGGTGCAGTTATTCTTGATGTGTAAGACTTTATTATAACTTGGTTAGCTTTCAAATATTTTGATTGTTTCTCTATTGCTTTACTTTGTCATATTTACTTTCCACTATGGGCATTGTAAGAAGAGAATCTGTTGTTACTGAAACTGAATGTCAAATTCCAGAGCTTGTTTTGTGGATACCATATGCAGAAACTGCATTGTTGACCTTTCAAGCAGCTGAGCACATAGACATTTACTTCAAAGCAAATAATTTTGAATATCACAAATGAAAATTGGAACCATTTTGCCTTTCTTTTCTGCTGTTAGCTATGTCAAATGCTGGCAAAATTTATATTATTATCATAAAGACAAGCAAGTTAGGTAGATTGACAACACTAAATTGGCCCTTGTATGTGTATGATGTGTTCGTGTTTGTGTGTTTACCATATGATGGACTGGCTATGACTGTGCTTGTTAGGACAGACTCCTGCCTCCCACAGCCCTGCTCAAGTTTAGGTGAGGTTAAAAAATGGTATGATATACTAGTACTAGACATTAAGCCCGTTACAATAACGGGCGCTAGAACAGTAGTGCAGAAACATTAGCAGGAACAGTCTATATTAAATGGCAAGGGACCTTGACCTCATTCTGTTTCTTGTCTTAATTTTTTTTTGTCAAAAATATTTTTGCAAGAAGCCTTAAGTAAAATAATAATAAAAATAAAATAGAAACGTATATGACAATACAGTAAGTATAATTAATATTACATTTGTCCTCTCCTCTGTGGCTGTTGATTGATGTGTTGTGTCTGTTTGAAGATCTCCTATCCTGCCTCTCTTTATTTTAGCTTGCTGTGGCATCTCTCCAGCAAGTACTGTGCAGTTCTCCAGCAAGTATTTTAATCTGTGCTGGCGTGCAGCTGATTATTTTATGTGTGGCGTCTCCCCAGCAATGGATTTTATGTGCGTGAAAATAAATCTACTTTTAAAAGTCATCCTATTGTAATATCATGAAAATTCGTATATTTAGGAAAACCCCTTCAACGACTGACACTTTACACTTTACTGGGCCAAACTTCTTAATTGCAAATCTGACATCCTCAGAGTGAACACTTGCACAACAACAAACACTAATCCCACCTCTTTGGGGAAGCTGGTCTCCGCGTCTCAGTACCCGATTGGATTTTTCGTGCCTTATGTTTTAGGTGTTACCTCATTTACCGAAATCCGATTGGATCGGCCACACGAAATTTTATAGGTCCCGCCCACTCTGTCTTGTGTGATGCATCAGGCGACCTTTGAAGCATCTGCTTTGAAGCGTCGCACCGTGCCCCGCGCATGCGCACTTCACCAGAAGACATACGCACACGGACACATGGACGCACACAGGGATTTTATTAAAGAGGATTGTTGCTGTTAATGGATATAATTATTTAATAATGCAACTGCATTACAATGATTAATGTATGGTGCTAGAGCCACTCTAGGCTGCATTGGTGGCAAAGGAGAAACCAAACCTGGATCAGACACCAGACCATCTCTGGACTGTCATATCAGCCAAGTAAAAATGGCAAAAAGTCTAAATCTGCATTATCATTAGTACCCAGCATAACCAGAGGAAATCAACAGGGCACAGTAGGTAAGAGCAAACTCCACAAAAATAGACACTGAGTCAGGATTCACATCCAGAACTGTAGGATTATGAAAATTACATTTGTGGCAATTAATAGCAGTTGATTTTTTTTTCCTCAGGATACAGCTGTGGCACAGAATTCCCCAGCTACATTACTTAAGTTTTTACAGTGTGAAATGTCAATGCAGCCAGAAACCAGAGTCAAACATTACTAACATGGCACTACATTGTCATATTATACAATTCTGGAGCTTTAGCAAGTGATGTACAGTATACATGGAAGAGTAAATGGCCAATTAATCCGGCCAAATGAGCACTTTCTGACTATTCTTGTCCCTAATGGCCACTCCTAGAATTAGCTTCTGGGAGAACACTGCTAAGTAAAGTTCTTATTTCAAACTTCTCTGTTGTTGGCTGTCTATATTTGTGTTATTTGGACTCCTATCAGCATGTCCTCAATTACATTTTATCCAAAATGTGTTTGTAGTACTGTTCACTTATGTATGCTTACTGTATGTACTTCTATATAAAAATATGGTTATGTAGTTTTCACTCTTTAAGAACACCAGTTCAATATACATATAAACTGAACTGAATTAGATAACATTTATATGAGCATGCTATGCACAGTTTGTTTGTGCGTGTGAGTGTGCGTGTCTGTGCTATGAGTCTACTAATATGGGTTTACATGTGAAAAATGGTCTCCAGATTAACAACTGCATCTTTAGTCATAATATATGGTATTAATTTAGACTTATTTCAGAAAATAATACAAGTTTAGTCTTGGCCTGGATGGATATTTTCTTTCTAATAAGATTCATAAAATGGATCAGAATAAAGCTATCTTAAATCTACAGACCTATGGGAATAATTTATGTTTCTGCATATCAAGGAAGGAGATAAAAGGGATTTATTAGAAAGTGTGAAAGTCATCTCCAAAGTGGACTTAAGGTCCTTACCTAGAGTTTTCAGTCTTTCAAAATAGACAAGTTCAGAAGGCTGTGGCAATTGAATGAGTTAACAAGGACAAGATACTGTAGGCACTTTCTGATTTAATGGGTTTCCTGAATTTCAAACAGGACAGCTCCAGACATATTCCTTTGGGGTAGGCACAAACACAGGCTGGAAATTGACAATGCACTGCCATCTGCTTTTTTCTAAAAGAAACATTTTGCTCAAAAGACAGTTTAGGGCAACTACTTGAGGAAACAGCAGCATAATCTGACTCCTGAATGTTATATAAAGGGGCACAAATCTCTAACTCCAGCGAAAATGTGATTGAGTTCAAAAGAAAGTGAAGAACATAACGAACAAATTAAAATCCATAAACCTAACTAAGTACAGGCACACCAATTTTCTAAGTCCATAACATCCAGCCAACTGTTTGCCTTTGTTGTAACTTACATTCTGACTTTCAACTCTGACTCCAGATGTGCTGCTGCTATATCCTTTAAGAAAGGAAAACATCAAAACTGGTGAAGGAACCCTCTAGCAATTAATAACTCCCTCACATTGCATTCAGTGGATAAGTGTAAATTTCTCAAACCATTTAGATTAAGGACTATTTGACCAATGTATTCTCTGAAAACAAATCTTCATCATCATGATTATGTTAGTTATTCGACAGAATAGGTAGCACCCACTAAATGACAACCCAGGGTACATAGGATTTTTAGTCTTTCAAAAGTATACATTTTCAAACAGTATAGAATCATATAGGATATATAAATCTAACATTTCCAAAGAGAGTTGGCTTTGTTGGTCTGACAAACCTAGCTCCTGGACACCAGGCTAAGTATAAAATTAAATGACTTATCTGCAGATTTTAGAACCAGTTAAATAAGAATAGTAGCCACGATGTAAGTATTAAAGGCTGTTTATTTGTTTGCTAATCAAAATGGACACTTCTTACTAACTTGGACAAAATGATGAGTATAATCTTACCTTGGTAGTCATTTTCTTTCTTCTGGTGGTCATTCAGGAAATATTATCTATGCAAATAATTCTGGGTAAAGCACTATTTTAGCTGGTAAACGAACAAAAAGGTATTGATATTGTTGACCTTATTTTAAATATAAATGTATTTGGATAAATCATGTGCTAGTCTTTTTCTTCTACTTATGAAAAAAGTTCTACAAATTAATTGGTAGAAAAGAATGAACATCTGAAATGACCAAGCATAGACAAAGAGGATAAGCAAGCAGCAACCTAAATAAAGTATATAGTAGCCAGGATTGAGTGCACACTTCACTGATCATGTTCAGGTGAACTATGATCCTGCACGCTTACCCTTGAGGTTAATGGTGAAACAATGCACTCAAAAATGCCAGAAGCTTTACACATCATCCAGTAAATGACTACATATTATTAAAGCAGATCTTATCAAAACACTAATTATTTTCACATTCAAAATAATGTCGTTGGCAACTTTAGATAAAACAACTAAATCTTAGAAACCTTTAAGAACCTTTAAAAAAGCCAGAGTGTTATAATCACAGGGGGCAACTTCCAGGTCTGCTATGAAGGCCACTCACTCTGCAAACAAATACAATTTTTAAATCTCTGGAGCTGATGAAAAAAAAAAATCACACTTGTCAGATTTCAGTTTGTTAGGTGACTCAGACACCCACACATGCTTGAAAGATAAAAACAGCCGCATTTTGGAACCATATCCAATTAAAAAAGATAGGAAAAAAGATTAGAAAAACTAAAGCAGAGAATGTGTCTTTGAGTTTTTCTAACACCCTTAACAAAAAGAAAATGATTTTATTCTGAAAAAATAAATAAATAAATACAAAATAACAAAAATAAAAAACTGACATAGAGAGAAAAAACATAGCCAATTTCTGTTTTTAATACCCAAAATGAAAAATATTTCAACATTTCTCTGTTCAACTATCATTTTAGTTTAAATCTGCTTGTCATGATGAGGAACATAGTATTAATGGAAATTAAGTGGAAGTTCAGTTAAAAAGCCACTTTTTTCTGCAGTCAGTTATGGGAATCTGGAACAAATTACCAATACATGTAGTTGAAGCAGAAACCTTGACTACATTTAAGAAGTATCTGAATGAGATATTAGGACAGTTTAGCTATTAGCAAACCAATGAGCTTGATGGACTAAATAATTTACTCTTGTTTGTCTTATCTCTTATATTCTTAAACAGTAACAAGCCAAGTTGGATTGACCAGGGTTCTTGGATTTTACAGTAATTCCTGGCCAACCAAAAGAAACAGGATAATATTTAACAGTAGTGCAGCATTTCCTGTGTTTCCATCTATAATATCCAGTTATTCAGCCTCCATTCCGCTGTAAAAATACACCACTGTTAGTTTCATATTTTACCAATAAAATATATGTTGTGGGTAGTGTATTGTTTAGAGGAAGAGTGTTCCTTGTATTGAAAAGATGAGACAAGTGTTTGACTGGGGACTGCAGCAGACTAAGTCACTTGTCTTCTGAAATCTATTTTTTATATATTGTGGACACCGTGGGTGCTCCCCAAACACTCAAAACAAACAGGCTCAGACATAAGTATCAAAGGCAAAAGAGTTTTATATTGTGGGAAACTCTTCTTGGACAAGTGTTTCCCATCACTACAGCCACAAGTACAATTAAGCACAATCATAGACCTCTGTCTTCCACTGCCTCCTCCAGTCATCTTCGCAAGCTTCATTTACCTTCCACCAGACTCTGGCTCATTGATCTGAGGCAGGTAGCACTTTTTATCTAATTTCTGGGAGTGCTTCTGGTTGTATGATGCTGCAGCTCTAAAGAACATCCAAGTGAGGTTGGAGCCCTATAGAGTAGGGACTCCCAAACTCCGCAGTTACCTCTGGCGACCCCCACAGGACTCAACAAAGTTGTCCTTCAGGACTACAATACCCAGCATGCCTTGTGGGCACCTATTCAGGGATCCAAGCCTGAGCTCACTACCATCAAGCATACTGGGGGAGACAAAGCCCTGTGTAAGCTGTCTCCCTCTGCCCTTCCATCTTGAGGGAGTCCCAGTGGGTGAGGATGGTAACCGTTCCTTACAATACCCATTTCAGTGTTAGAGATGTGCAAAATTAAAAAAAAAAAAGTGCATTAGAGGCTGGCGCCAAGGCCTAGCAGTGGGCTGCTCAAAATGGAAAGAAGTGCAGGTGTGGTGACTTAATAAATTCCCCAGGAGAAAAAAATGTGGCCACAAACCAACATTTCACTGACTAAATACACCATTGGGAGCAAGTTTGCATTCCTGTGCCAAGTCTCAAAAATGCCTCCTAGTGGCACTTCCCTAATAAAGCACAGGTGCAATCACTAAACAAAGATTTCCAGAGGGAAAAGTTTTCGAATGAAACATAGCCTATGGTCCTCTTCTGTTCAAATGGTGAATCTGTGCAAATTGTGGCAGAGATAGGTTAAACAGAATATCACACAAACACATGTTCAGCTTCATAAAGTAGATTAACGGCTAAATGCAAAGTCGCAGTACATCTGTTTAGTGTTAAATAATATTCTAATGTTTAATGCAATTTCAGAATTTAAAGAAAATGCAAAAGGACTCAAAGTAAAGAATGAATATTGAAATAAATATATATTTCAGTACTTACTGTATATAACTCTTCTTAATTTACTCACTTTCTATTGACTCGTTAATTGTTATTTGAAAAATTAATAGAACATTTTCACAAAAACATGAAAAAAAGAAAATGTGAGTAAGGTGGCTGGATCACAGATTAGCATGTTTTACAGATTTAAATTGCAGAAAATTGTTAGAAATCCAGCAATAGTCAGCACTAAGTGCAACTTCCAAGATCCTTTACTGGAAGGGACACCAATTTTGTAAATTATAGAAGGCATCTAGGAAAATATATATTTTTGGGATATTATGTGGTAACAGGTAGGCAAAGATGCCCTATTCATGGCCTATTCAATCATCTGCATGATTGATTAGCCCTTTTAATATACATTATACTTCAGGACCACAAGGATTCCTGGGGCAGCCAGGAAAAGCTATGACATAACACTCCAAGGTTTGTCTTTAGCCCAGAATAGACTTGAACATCCTCCTACAAGTGATCCTGGAAGGACCTTTAAATATTCCTTCCAGTTATCAGTATGAGGGGCATGGATTAGAGAGAAGAATGTCAACAAGGTCTTGTCTATTGGACAGGAGGAGAGGCTGGTGCAAATTAGAGGGATGGGTATAGGAGGTAAGAACAGAACTATGTTTTAGTTCTTTGTGTGTATAAATGGACCAGCCTAATGTGATCCCCACAAGAAGACTAAATATATTTTATGAGAGAGGACCAGGAGATGTACTTATTCACTAAAATTGGCAGAGTTCTGGTAACTGTGAATCTTTTGTTTATATAAAATCATGAACCAAGAATCAAAATCTAAAAACCAGAAGGAAATATTTTGTTGAACCAAAGAACAGTAACCCTGAATATTTGGTAACCAGCACTTTGTTTATCCAATCTCAGATGTTTATCTTTAAATAATTGCACAGATGATATCACATGCTGCATGCACCAGCAATGCTTTCTGGGAATATTTCCTTTGAGACCACAGTGCTAGCTTGCAGAAAATGGAAATGTCCCTATATTAGAAAAGGTGTTATATAATAAAAATTAGAAAATTATAACATTATTTGGGAAGCTTTCAGAAAAAAATAAATGCAAAGTAGGAATACTTCAGGTATAAAACCCCCAATCAGAGATATACTGTAGATTGTGGAATAAGGATCACAGAAAGCCACAAAAATTAAAGAAGAAAACAATTCAAAACACAGAACATAAGAACATAAAAAATTTGACAAATGAGAGGAGACCATTCAGTACCTCAAGCTCATTTGCTTAACTGATACCTAAGATATCCAGATATCTCCTCCAGATACTTAAAGAATGTCAAGTTTTTTTTTTTTTTCGACTATATGGCTCAGTAGTTTGTTCCAGATTCCAACAACTATTTGTGTAAACAATTGCCTTCTAGCTTTAGTCTTAAATTCCCCTTAATTTTCACTGATGTTCTCGAGTATGTAATTCATTATTAACCTGAAAGAATTCTGCTGGATCTACTTTATCAATGCCTTTGAGAATTTAGAAAATCTACTGTAGATTAAGTTCTAATGCAGGCTACTCTGCTTCAGGCTAAACAGGTTTAATTCTCAGAGTCTGTCAAAGTACATTTCATAAATCCTGGGATGCGCTTGGTTGCTATCCTCTGTACAGCTTCAAGTGCTGCTATGTCTTTCTTGTAATGTGGTGATCGGAATTGCACAAAATACTCAAGATGCAGTCTCACTAATGGGTTATACAGTCTGAGCATAACGTCCCTCGATTTATATTCAACAATTGCTACAATATAACTGACATTTTACTTGCCTTTTTAATTTCTTCTGTATGTTGCTTAGTTGATGAAAATGTTGTGTTAACACTAAGACCTTTTCAGAGGTTGCTTCCCTTAAAACAGTGCCTCAAGTCTTATTTTTACAATAGACGCTCCTTTTGTCCATGTATAGCACTTTCTATATTAAATTGTATATTCCATGTGTTTTTCTGGTTTTCCGAAACTTGTCCAAGTATTCCTGAATTGGTTTTACTGCCTCCCCAGTGCCTGCCATCCCTCCAATTTTTAAATCATCTGCAAATTTCTCAAGTTTACTGAACCTGAAACAATGTCATTAATATAAATCACAAAAAGTAACGGTCCAAGGTCAGACCCCTAGGGGACTGAACTGATAACCTCACTTCGCATGGAGCATACTCCTCTTAAATGTACTCTTTGTCTCCTGCCAGATTAATTGCTTCAGATCCAGTTTTGTAGGTTACCTCTGATGCCTACAGCTCCTATTTTTACAATTAATCTTTGATGTGGGATTGTGTTAAAGCTTTTCTTTTTGAAAGTTCAACTTTTGTTTTGTCAACTATAACAGTTACCTTTTCAAAAAAATCTAAAATATTGGTTTGTCAAGATCTTCCTCTCATAAACCCATGGCTGTTATTTAGTATACTATTTTCATATAAGTACTTTTCTAATTTATTTCTTATTATACCCTCAATAATTTTGCATGGCACAGAAGTAACACTTATTGGTTTATAATTACCAGTATCCATTTTGTATCACTTCTTGAAGACTGGAGTCATATTTACAAATTCCAGTCCTCAGGTACTTTTCATTTCTCAAGTGATTGCTCAGATATGCCTAATAACAGTCTATAGATGATGTATTTCATTTCTTTCAACACAAATGATAAAATTCCCATCATTTCCAGGGGTTTTATTAGCCTTCAACAAAGTGAGGGTTTGAAGCAAATCTGACTCTCCTATTTTAAACTATCAACTCTGATCTTGTTTTTACTTCTACATGGGACATTCCAATTGTTTCTTCCTTTTCAAATATTTGGGGGAAGTGTTTGTTCAGTTAATTTGCTATTTCCTTCTCATTTTCAATGATTATGCCTTTTGTGTTCCTGAGGGTCTTTTTACTAGAATAGTAGTCAAAAAATTGCTTGCTATTTATTTTGGCTTTAATGGTGTTTTTTTTTGCCAGTTTATTTTTTGACTTGTTTTTCATCGCTTGCTGTACTGTCCGGTTTCCCTCATGTTAGAATTATTTGTCTGTTTTGCTTAACTTTCTTGTACAGTGATATTTTTTTCACTGTTACCTTTTTAAAAATGCCCTTCTTTATCCATTATCGGATTTTTTAGTGTTTCTGCTTTATTGGTTTTCGGAATACAGTATATTCATTTTGAGCCTGTCTCTGTAGTGACACCACCTATCTTTATATATAATGCACAACCATGGCTGTTCATTTGTCTGTCCAGGATTTTAAATTACCTGTAGCTCACAAATCATTTGAACTATTGACCTGAAATTTGGTACACATGTACTATGTGACGTCTACTATATGCATTTGGGGTGATGATTGTCCTCCAAGGTTTTTCCTCTTTTAATTTTATTGTAGAATCAACTCTTAGCAGTGGCCAGCAGGGTGGCTGTGCGGCGCATGTGTATGAGCGCCATTCTCATCCCTACCATCTTCGCCATCACTTCCCCTACCTCTTCTTATCTTAAATCATTCTTGAGGCAGATTGAAGACTTAAGTGCCAGCTTAAGTGAAAAATTAAGGAAAACATATTAAGTAATTGCATCACAAACACTGACTTAATCAGTTTAATGTGAAAAGATGCCGATGAAAGAAGAGAAGAAGCAGGCTGCTAGGGTGGAGAAAAGAAGAGCTGCTCAGGAAGCAGTAAGCTCATCAACATCTGAACAAATGAATTCTAAACGTACAGAGAAAGAGAATGAAAACTATGACTGTTCAAGTCAAGTGTATTTACTGCATGTTATCGTGCAGTGCACCGTTACCAGTCATTTGTAGTTCCTGTGTTTTTACATGAAGTCTGCGTTCTACAATTTTAAACTTTGTTTTGGTAAACATTTGTGGGTTTTCAAACATGATCTCAAATTTTACCACATTGTGATCACTGTTGCTTAAAGTATCAAATAACTCTTGTTTTTATTACTGTCTTTATTGTTCGAAAACATGAGATCTAGACTGGTATTATCATGTGTTGGGCTTGAAACAAACTAGGTAAAAAAAATAGTAATTTGTCATTAGCACCATTTGGCTTCCTCTTTGTTATTTTCAATAAGGGCTTCCCAATCAATGTTTGGAAAGTTAACATTACCTATGATCACTACATATCACTACATCATCTTTATTACCCGTGTGTCTTATTTGATTAAATAATGTGGTATTTCCTGAATTATCAGAATTTGGAAGCCTGTAGTGAACTCGAATAGCTAAATCTCTAGCTTTATTCCATACTAGCTTAACCCATAGTGATCCCGATGTATTCCCTTTTTCCATCTTGAACCAACCCCATAAGTAACCCCTTGAGTAGTTAGGTACCCATCATTAATTTTTATTTTATCATCATTGTAAATTATTCAACTTATTCTGTAGCTATCATGTTGTGCATTTATTGTCTTTGTGGTATGCTCAAGACAGCCCACCTTTGGTCACAAAATATAGTGTGTAGATGCTCAACAAAATATAGTATGTAGATGCTCAACAAAATATACTTTTAAAGCAAAACATATTTTTATTTAAACAGTCAGAACCATTCATTTAGAAATGTCAGATTGTTTTTTCTTCAAGAAGTTTTTATAAGTTATTAGTAGGAATGACAGCACCTAAAGTTCTGCAGCACTTTATGCAATTAAAGGTTTAAAACAACATTGTGCTATACAAGATATATATAAAAGTTTACTACTCCAATAAAACAATCACTCAGAAAAATGGAATGTATTATTTCCTGCAGTAGACTGTTGAGCCTGATAGCCAATAAAAATGACTGATACTTTTCTAATAGTGCAGCAATGTTATCTGAACATTTACGAGATCACAGGATTGTCTCAAATGATGGGATTTGTGTTTTTGAAATTAAGTTATCACATGGCTTGTCTCCCATGTAAGACATGCTGCCAATAGTGCAAAGGAGCAATGCAACATATCTAAATGCTAAACAGATATCAGATATTAAAACAGTAGTATCCAGAAGGGTTTAGCACTTATTTTCCTTTTAGTCTTATTTGCATATAAGGAAGTGCCACAAATATCTATGTGAGTCTGTCCTTTTGAGATGATTAATTAAAAAAAACCTTAGGTCAGGAAGGATAGAACAAACTATCCAACATTTAAACCAATATCCTGGAGTTTGTTCCATATTTCAAAAATAATTTTGATTGGTTGCATCCTTTGAATTAGGTCAGGATCTAGAACTGTGAGATGACAGTTCATACTGACAAAGCATAAGTTCAGTCAAACCAAAATAAGCTTTGATTGTACATATTGTAATTTTATTACTCAGTTTTGACAGTCTTTTGACTTTGGCCAGCTGGCAGAATTTAACTCTCATATCTTCCTCTTGGTGTTTTGCTTTGTGATCTGTCTTTTTCTAACTGTGGCAGAACATTATGAAAACTAATCACTACATGATAGTCCAAGTTTGTTCAAGAAAGAACCTATTACATCCCTGAGGTGCAATAGGCAATAGGTTAAATGGAAGACCCAAACGATATGTGATTTAGTTGCTGTGAAGGAGAGTTGTACATTTTCTTAGTCTTATTGTTCTGGTCCCAAAGCCAGATGACACCTGAACATTCATTAATGACTTTGTGAATATTAATGAAGTCTTTTACTTTGAATTTGTGATAGTTGCTTACTGGCTATTCTGAATATGATCATGGGTGACTATAACAAATCTGTTTTTTTTTTCCAGAAAATCAAAGTTCCGCATTGCAACACCAAATAAATTACATTCTGGCAATCTTTGGAAATACGCACAATGGTAGGATGCACCATCTTATCATTCAACTGGATAACAGCTACATCCTGTCTGTACCTAAAGGGATGATACAACCACAACTATAATATGTACTAAATGACTGCTAAAAGGGCTTCTTTCAGAGATAATATGAGTAAGGGGAATGTTGAAACCTTACAATTCCAGAATCATTTTCATTATCAGAAAAAAAATGCATACATCACAGATTCCATGTTAATACAATACCAGTGCTGATGGTGTCAGAGAAACCAGTCAAGAGTTTAGGATGGTGTTATAATACAAGCCTCAACTACACAGACTAAAGTAAGCAACTGAGAAAAAAAAAATGAAATTCCTTGTGCGCATAGACCGACCCTACTTTCTAGTAAGCTGAAGCTATGGTGCCTAATGTTTGAACTGGTTCCGAGCTGATGTAGTCTCTGACAGCCTATGAGGTTTCTCACCAAAACTGAGATACTGAAGAAAACATTCACAAAAATATTTAAGAAATGGCTAGTAACATAGGCTTATATGAAAATTATGCTCTGAAACTGGCCATGTTAAGCTTAACCAGCTGTGAGAAAATGTAGGCTAAAACACAAGTTTAAACAAAGCTTACAAAACACTATTCTAGGTTTGCCTCTCCCAAACAATTTAAGTATAACACTATTTAATGACTATTATGATTGTAAAATTATATGCAAAATGAATTTTTGTACACATTTTGCAAAACTATGTGCTTATCAATCCCACTGTCTATCTCCTCTTTATCTTCAATATCTTGCTGCAAGCTCTATTGTCATTTTGGTTTCCACAACTCTTTAGGAGGCTGTCGTGCACTGTGTTGTGGGAGTTGTTACAGGATGTATTAGAATGCAGAATACCTCAAATAATTAAAGTATAACAATATTAACACACTACTGTTGGAGAAGAGTTGTCCTTCTTCTTCTTCTTCTTCTTCATCTTTTCCAATTTCTATGTATTGGTCGATGCGCTTGATCAATCTTCTCCAAACAGCTTGTTTTTGCACCTCCTCACCAGTCAAGCCTTTTTCCTTTAAATCTTCTTTTGTTTTATCCATACACCTCTAAAGGAGATGAGTCCACATTTAATAAATGGATAAAACCAAACCAACATCTGGTGGGGAGACTGCTTCGATCACAAATAGAATAGACTATTGCCAAGATTAGCCTTGGTACCTGGCAAGAAAAGTAATAATATTTTATTTTTGAGCATTAATTCAACAATAGTAAATTAAAGCACAGACCAGACTCCTCTTGGAGAGGAAAACAATATCTACAATGATCATGGAAATGGGTGGTTCCATATTTGTTGCCAGCAGTATATTTGCATACTTTTCAAACCAAATTTAGACAAATAAAGAAGGAGCCCTTTTGGTTTATGTTTGCAGAGTTGTTTCAAATTGTAAATTAAAAACGGATAACTTGAAATAGTCCTGCGGTGGGTTGGCACCCTGCCCGGGATTGGTTCCTGCCTTGTGCCCTGTGTTGGCTGTGATTGGCTCCAGCAGACCCCCGTGATCCTGTGTTCGGATTCAGCGGGTTGGAAAATGGATGGATGGATCACTTGAAATACCTTAAATAAAATGTTAGTTTAAGCAATGTGTTTTGATGTAAAAATTATATAGATTTGGGTGTTTTTGTGAGTATCATTGGTGGACAGTTATATTATTAATAATATTAGTAACATTTTAAGGGTGATTTTGTTGCATTTCTAAATATATTAAGTTCACAACAGGTAGGGAACAAATGGGATGTTTTGTGGGAAATATATTTCTATCATCAGTTTCCACTGGTTAAGTTTTTTTTTGTTGTTGTTTTTTTATTATTTTTTTTTTGTTTAATGTTCAAGACTTCAAAATTAATAACACAGCTAAAACTGTCTAAATGGTCCATTTCAGGACATGATGTTTTTCTCTTTAATTGAGCATGACATATCAGTGTTATCACTTGCTTGGTGTCAGTTTTCATATTATTTATTTCTTGTCCATCCAGTAGCTTTAGGATCACTTTTCACCTTCCCCACTTCATTTTTTTAATTAGGAATACCTCACTTGTATTGATGTGTATACCTGAATATTTTTTCTGTTTGAGATATCTCTTAAACTGCTTCTCAGGGGTGAAACTGTGTATGTACTCTATGTGTGTTTATTTTAGCCTCAAGCCAGGATTCATCTTCATTGTTTAGCAGACCAAGCTCTTCTGGCTTCACATGAACTAGATTAATCACATTTCATGTATCATTAACTTTTTTGTCATGTTTCACTCACACTGTAATCACTTGTCACTTTTCATTCCTCACTCATATTTTCCATCAAGTCTCAGATGTGCTTTTTTGTCCGAAGCTAAATAAAGTGTTCAGTTTTTATGATGTGTTCCCATTGATGTATTTTGCATTTGAGATCGATCTGAACTGCCTGATTGTGCTGAATATTTCACACATTATCCTTTATCCTCCTCTTGTCAGGCATTTAATGTTCTTATTAGCAGTTGGATTTTGCAATTAAGTCTTCCTTTATTCTGGCAAACTATCTTTATAGAGAATTATTTTCATGCCAATTATACTTGTATGAGAATGTTTCTGTTATGTATTAATAAACTGAAAAAAACAGAAATGTGTAACTATGTGAAATGAGTCTAAATTGTGACTAATTGTAATGTAAATTATTGCACATTACATTTCATACTTTTACTTTCTTAAATGTGCAGTGAATTAGATTGAGGCAAGATTCATGATTATCAAAGATTTAATTCTTTTTGGAAACTGATTTAATTCATTACACTTCTAATAAAATACCTAATATAGGTAAAGTAGGTTTGTTCACCAATAATGTACAGTAATACTTAGAGAGATGAAAGTATCATAACTTGATTATTGTTTTCACTATTATAGCTCATCCTAACCTGCTTTACTTTAAGTTAAAAAAAAGTTCATATTATCTATTAAGTAGAGGTATTGTTCAATTAAACACTTTTATCTAAATAATTTGCATGACTAAAATTTAAAATTTAAATTAACTGAGTATTATTCAAATTATTTCATGTTTTCTTCCAACATATTAATATTTTTCTATAAAGCAAAAATAACTCAGTGATTCTGATTTCTAAGACAAAACAGTTTACATAATCACTTGCCTCTGCATAATAAGTTACTGCAGTTAGTTTATTGAAAAGTTTTGTGTAACAGAAACAATTGAATAAACAGTGACTTTCTAATTAGTCAAATGCTTAAACTAACTTTTTGTTTAATTTTGAGCCACATCACAATGGTAATTAGTCCAAGACTTTGACTGGTTCTCTTAATAATTCTGTCTTTAAATTAATATGAAGGTGAAAAATAAGACATTTTTGATTTTCTGACTATATACTCATCCAGTTATTTAAGTACAGCAGTTTATTTACACTGGTCATTCAAGGGATGCTCTTTTTATTAACCTAATATCCAGATGGAGAAAATAAATGTTTACCAAGAAACCTGTGTTGGGAAACATTACTATTAAAACTAACTTACTTACAGTTACTTACCATTAAATGTAACAAGTTACAAACAGTGTATAGCTTTTGTATTACTTTTCTTTCTAGTAGAGATACGAAACCCATACTTGTAATGAAAATAAATCTATTTCCTCGTACAAGGAAAAAAAAAAGAATATTACAACAATCATTACTACTCCATTCCAGATCAAGATTCTAACATAAAGCAGAATTCAATGCTATACATTTTATTATGCAGATTTTAGTGCTCTTTATTTTAAGCCTTTGTTATTTCTTAGGATGTCAGTTCTGACATTGAGTACAGAAGAATATAAACTGCAACAAAGTGTATTTTAAATTTAAACATAGTGGTCAAATACTTCCTAATTAAGAAAATATGTTTAGTCATTCATGTGCTGTGGAGTAAATAAGCCACGAAAATTTGAGTTATGAACATTAGCCACTGTGCCACTGTTTCAATATGTTGTGACGATGCGGGTCGTCTCCTTGCTCCTTCATCTATAATGTGGAGCCTCTTGAACCTGACACCGTCAATAACATAACTGGATGAGCTCAACTGATGAGGACAAAACACACCAAGCAAAAAATCAAACAAAAACAAGTGTTCAAAAGATGCAGTGCTCAAAAAGGTTCAATAAATAAATAATCCGTAAAAAGTGAACGGTGGAGGTTAAAATCAATACATAGAAAATAAATCACTTAAAAACAAGTTAAAATTCAGAGAAGAGTCTTTAAAATTCTCATCCCCGCTGCTTTCCTTTTCAAACCATCACCTCTCTGGCTTACTGTACTTGGACCTTGCAGCACGGAGAGACGTTCACCAACAGGTGCAGACATCCTTCAAACCTGGCCCTTGCACCTGCAGCCCAATCCAAGGAATCCCACAGGGAGCCACAGGACCCTGCTCCCACGCCCACCGATGCCAATCCAGGCTCCACCCGGCAAAAGCGTGCCATCCTCAGACTGCTGCCAGTCACAAGCTCCACCCGGTGAGAGGATTCTTCTGGGCTTAACGATCTCTCCTGCTCCTTGCTGCTCAGCAGGAGTTATCCTCGTGCCCCCTCCTGAGCGCTGGTCATGCGCTACCTGCTGGGGCACTATTCCATTCCACCTGCTTCCACAACAAGCAGCGGCTCGCTGCTGCTTTCTGTCCTTTAAACTTCACATTTTTTTTGTTCCATTTCTCTTTCCTCCCTTCTCGCATTTAGGCTTTCCCTTTTAAACTCAGGACATGGCACAGCTATGTTAATGAGCAACTACTAGCGTCAGTTAGGGTCACGGACAAAGTGCAGGGCTGTCCACTCCCGTATCGCATACGGGAACCGCTTGCCCCCCCCACACACAAAAACGTGAGTGTGCCGACTGTTTATTTAAAATGTTAAACAGCCACGGACCTCACTTTACTACACATGTCCATAGCAAATAGCTGAAATTAAAACTAAACAAATGCTTTATTTACAGGTTTCTGTTACTAGATTGCATACAGCACACTCTTTTCTAATTGGCTGTGCAATTGAGCCATGCAAGGAACCAGTGTAGAAAGCTAAAAATACAGTTGTTTCTTGCCTTTCACCCAGGGCTGCTGCAATGGTCACCGGCTTCCTGTCACCGTAAACTAAGCAGGTTAAATTTACCCCTCAGCACATGCAGGACAAAATGCATACTCATTACTTTTGTTTAGTTCTTTTCACTTGATTGCTTGCTATGCAAGTGTTTAACCTCTCCCTTACTAGCTGTCACCAGAGAAAACAGAGCACCCATATGAATGATGTTACTGCTCCAGAAGGCAGCACAGTAATATATATATATATATATATATATATATATATATATATATATATATATATATATATATATATATATATAATATATTGCGCTGACCCGACACATATTGACACGGGAGGCACATATAAAATAAAACAAAACTTTTATTTTCTTCAGCTGGAGGGCACGTCTTCCCCATAATCTCCCCAGCCACAACACAGTCCCAAGCACCAGAACTACGACACCAAAACACTCCTTTCTCTTCCACCACCACTCCTCCACAAGCTTTGTCCTCCTCCTCCTGACAATGGCCACTGAGTGGTGGTCACTGGCTCCCTTTATTGGGTACCCGGAAGTGCTCCAGGTGCTTGATTGCCGACGCCTGGCTGCACTTCCGGGTGTGGCAAAACTAATACCCAAAAGGGGCCAGCAGCACCTGCTGCAGCACCCCCTGATGGCGCCTGTGGAACCCCACAAGGCTGCACAGAATTCCAACCCCATGAAGCCCTGGGGGAGTCTGAGGCACCGCTGAATCCCAGGGAGGCTGCCATCTAGTGTTCTGGGAGGATACTGGGTTTCCCACCCTTGCCCCCCTGGTACATATGGTGCAGGGGCATCCCGGCCAGGCATGGGCCCCTGCCATCCATCACTATATATATATATATATATATATATATATATATATATATATAAAATAGTTTTATTCCTGAGCTTTCAACCCCTATCAGGGTCTTCATCAGAGGATAATGCTTAGACTTACAAGAATCAAAGGCAATATATAGCCTATAGGGAGTTTGGGTGGGTGGAGGTGACTAAGTAACCAACACCCCCCCCCCCCCCCCCCCACTGACTGTGTTTCTATATATTGCCTTTGATTCTTGTAAGTCTAAGCATTATCCTCTGATGAAGACCCCGATAGGGGTTGAAAGCTCAGGAAGACCACTGATAGGGGTTGAAAGCTCAGGAATAAAACTATTTTATGATACGTGATTCGTTTTTTCTCCCTTCGTGGATCTCCAACTGTGCAAACCGTATCACAGACCTTCTCTTCCATATATATATATATATATATATATATATATATATATATATATATATATATATATATATATATATATATATATATAGTGGGGTACAGCCCGGACACAGACAGGTAGACATTGTTGGTTTAAACCCACACACGTTTATTTACAATATTTACAAAAATAAACAGCACACACTCCAGTGCTGCAGCACCAATCACACCAAACTCCAGGCCTCACAATCAATGCCTTTCTCCTCTGGTCCACCTCCTCTCCTCCCGAGCTCTGTCCTTCTTCCACTCGACTCCAGCCATTGAATGGAGGGAGGCGGCCCCTTTTAAGCTCACCTGGATGTGCCTCCCGATAACCTTCTGCCGGCACTCCCAGCTGTGCAGCCGGAAGCACTAAGGATATCCCTGGTCTTCTTCCCCCCAGCAGTTCCGGGTGTGGAGGAAGTGCTGAGGGCCAGGGCTCCACAGGCATCAGGGCACCCCCTGGCGGTGACCATGGGCCCCTATAGGGTTGAGCTTATAAGCTCTGTTCCTGTGGTCCCCAAAGCCACCAGGGCAGTCACACCCTTGTGGTCTGGAGGAGGCGTTAGTCATCCTCCGGTCTTTCTGGGCGCCCCGGCTGGGTACCACCTCCAGCCGCGTGCCACACTATATATATATATATATATGTATATATATATATATATATATATATATATATATGTATATATATATATATGTATATATATATGTATGTATATATATGTATATATATATATATATATATACAGTGGAACCTCTAGATACGAGTTTAATTCGTTCCAGCACTGAGCTTGTATAGCGAATTTCTCGTATCTAGAACAAACGTCCCCATTGAAAATAATGGAAATCCAGTTAATCCGTTCCGCATCCCAAATATATTAACATAAAAATCAATTTTCCTAACAAATAACACTGATAAATTATATATACTGTAGTCTACCTTTAATAAATAACACTGGTAAATAATATAACTGATTATTAAAAGAATCAAAACAGGTGTCCAAAGTGCAGTAGAGCATTCAATAAATCTTTAATCCTTAAAACAGTTGTGAAGTGGAGGTTTAAAGTACATAAGAATAACAATCCTTTAACACGAGGTTAAAACGTCAACAGGAAGCAGTCTTCAAAAAACAGATGACAATCCCCGGTGCTTCTTCTCTGTTAGCGTCTCACCTGCTTCTCCCATGCCGGCTCTGCAACAGGCGAGACACTTAATGCAGCTGACCTTCTCTACACCGTCCTGCTTCAGCTGTTTGGCTCGCCTGTTCAGCTACACGCGAGCCTGTATTCGCTCGCTCTCTCGCACCGACTTCCTACTGCTGCGGATTCCTGCCTCCTCCTGCAACCTCCGTTCTCTCTCCTCTCTTTTCTTTAAATTCTTCTCCCCCTTAACCGGCTCGCGCTTCTCTATATATGCGGGGAAGACATGGCAGCTGCTAGGGTTACCACTTTTAATACAAAAAAATAAGGGATGCATACGTATTGATTCAAAACGGGATGCGCAATTTCATTCTCAAATACTGGACGATTCCGTATTTTAAAGGACGGGTGGCAACCCTGCCCAGCCCATCAGCCACAGGACAAATCATGGATGTGGGCAGTTTCCCACCTGTGCACTTAGGTGAGAAACGTAGACACCGCAGATCGCCCTGCGGCTCGCTACAGCTACCACGCCCCCTCGCTAAGCCGCGAGCTATACCCACAGCCTGGCTCGCGGCTCGTTACGTGAGCCAATGCTCGTATTTAGATCTGAATTTTTCGCTCATACTTTCCTCGTATTTTGAATTTCTCGTATACAGAGGTGATCGTATCTCGAGGTTCCACTGTATATATATATATATCTATACTAATAAAAGGCAAAGCCCTCACTGACTGACTGACTCACTCACTCACTGACTCACTCATCACTAATTCTCCAACTTCCCGTGTAGGTAGAAGGCTGAAATTTGGCAGGCTCATTCCTTACAGCTTACTTACAAAAGTTAGGCAGGTTTCATTTCGAAATTCAAAGCGTAATGGTCATAACTGGAACATATTTTTTGTCCATACACTGTAATGGAGGAGGCGGAGTCACGTATCGCGTCATCACGCCTCCTACGTAATCACGTGAACTAAAAACAAGGAAGACATTTACAGCACGAGTCACACGCGGGAACGAAGGTAAATGACGTTAATTTTTGACTGTCTTTTAATACTGTGTGTCTTTTAATACTGTGTAAGCATACATATTAACACATGTGCAATTAAACGTGTGCATTTACGGGGTGATTTCTCAGGCTTAAAAGCTCACCTTTTATCAAACGCGGGAACAAAGGTAACTGACGTTGTTCACTGTCTTTTAATAGTGTGTAACCATACATATTAACACATGTCCAATTAAACGTGTGCATTTACGGGGTGATTTCTCAGGCTTAAAAGCTCGCCTTTTACTAAAAAGGTAAATGCAAAACTATTTTCAATCAGTTTATTGAAACGCTCCCGTTAAGGATTGCAATAACATATTCGCGAGATAAAAGAACGAAGTAGGGGGAAATGGAGGAAGACCCGCAAACAGCAAAAAATTAATTAAACAATTGAGAACGGAGCGAGTTAAGCATACAAGCATGTTCATAAGGGAAACAAAGCACGGTGTAAAACGTAAGTTTAAATTAAGTTTATAGAAACGCTCCCGCTGCGGATTGCAATAACATATTCTTGAGATTAAAGTTTAATGAGAAGACACGAGGTATAAACGAACCACACGCCGTGGCGCAACGTTAGGGGCAACAGTTTCAACCATTCTATGATCTGCTTCTCGCAACTAAAAGACGGCACATGGCGGATGTTAGCCGACTTGCTGACCGCAACGTTACGGGCTTCAACTATGGCGCTGACGCCACATCTCAGTGCCAACACTTTGCACACTCTACTTAAAAGACACGCCCTCCTCACTGGACAGTTAAAAACACCAATCAAACTAACGATGACATCAAGTATTACCCAATCAAAAGTAGGAAAGGAGGCATCTTCATAAAATACGTGTCGGATGATTTGCATGAGACGCTGCTTTAAAAAAAAAATGATAAAAAAAATACGGGATAAATCCCGTCGAGTATTGATTCAAAACGGGACGCGCAATTTCATTCTCAAACGCGGCACGATTCCGTATTTTAAAGGACGGGTGGCAACCCTACAGTGGCAGGTAACCACCCATACAATCACATTGTGATTCAGACTAGGAATGCAATGAATGTAATTAACCCGATCTACATACAAGGCCAAAGTCTTGCAACATTCAAAGATGATGGTTTGGGATAAGTACACCATACAACATAAAAGAGCTTATGAAGCCTTGAACCGAAAAAAGCAAGATCTCAGAGATCGTACAAAAAAAAATAGGAGGTGATGTCGTTTTACTCGCTATACATTTTAGTCAAACATTACCAGTTATTCCACGAGGGAGACCAGCAGAGGAACTGAACGCGTGTTTAAAATCCATGCTTCTCCCACGCTCGGTTCTATGTCGCGTGTTCTCGGGTTGGTGCACCAAAAAATGTATACATTTAAGCATGTAATGGGCAAACAAAAAATGAGGTATACCCGAAGGCACTGCAGTAGTACTTAATGTAACTTTACTTCTTAAATGTTAATGTTTTACTGTTTAATAATTTATACGCTTCTTATTTGTTGTTCAAATTCTTTTATCAAAATACCACTGACAGCGCAATGCACGATAACATGGAGTGAATACACCATACGCATCCGCCCACGGCTGCCCTGCTGTGCGCAGATACGAGTTGATTCTACAATAAAATAAAATAAAGATAAAAAGAGTAAAACAATCATCACCCATAAAGCGTGTGTGTGTGTATATATGTGTATATATATATATGTTGATATGTGGATGTGTATATGTATATATATATATATATATATATATATATGTAGATATGTATATATATGTGTATATGTATATGTATATATATGTTTATATGTGTGTGTGTGTATTTTATATATATAAAACACAGCAACACTCATAACAATGACAACACAATTACATTGACAATCATGTTACGTTATTTTTAAAATGTTTCCTTTTTTTTTCATAACCTCTTTAACACACTACTTCTCCGCTGCGAAGCGCGGGATTGGCTGGGATTGGCTCCAGCAGACCCCCGTGACCCTGTGTTCGGATTCAGCGGGTTGGAAAATGGATGGATGGATGTATATATATTATATATATATATATATATATACGCATATATTATATATATATATGTGTGTGTGTATATATATATAAATGTAATGAATTATTATTTATTATTATTATATAATGTGTATATATATATAATATATGTATATATATATATATAATACATATATATATATACATATATATATATATAATATATGTGTATATGTATGTATATATATATATGACAGCAACACTCATAACAATGACAACACAATTACATTGACAATCATGTTACGTTATTTTTAAAATGTTTCCTTTACTTTTTCATAACCTCTTTAACACACTACTTCTCCGCTGCGAAGCGCGGGTATTTTGCTAGTATATCTATATATATATATATATATATATATATCTTCTTATATAATTCACTACCGTGGCTGTTTGTTTATCTGTCCAGGATTTTAAATCACCTGCAGCTTGCAAACTGTTTAAACTATTGACCTGATGTCCTTACATGATGTCTACTATCCACTTTCGGGGTGATGATTGACCTCCAAGGTTATTCCTCTTTTTATTTTATTTTATTGTAGAATTAACTCTTGGCAGCGGCCAGCAGGGTGGCAGTGCAACGCATGCGTACGGGCACCGTTCTCATCCCTACCACCTATATATATGTATATGTATATATATATATATATATATATATATATATATATATATATATATATATATATATATATATATATATATATATGTATATGTATGTATGTATGTATATATATATATATATATATATATATATATATATATATACTGTATATATATGTATATGTATATATACTGTATATATATGTATAATATGTATATATATATATATATATATGTATAATATGTATATATATATGTATGTATATACACTATATATATATATAATATGTATATACTGTATATGTATGTATATGTGTGTTTATTTATTTTTTTGTTTAAGTGACAGGAATAAGCTTCCGAAATAACACAGTAACACATATCTGTTTTTTCTTGGTTAAATAGCCCTGGTATTTTTCTTTCAATTAAATATGTTACTTGTTTACATTAAGGTACTCTTTACTTTAAAAAGTAATCTGTCCATGTAACATATTTAACTTTTAATGTGTTACCCCCCCAATACTGTAAAGGATAGTAGTAACTGGGGATGAATTTATATAAAATTAGCCAAGGCCGGGTATTTTTTCTCCTGTTGCTTCCATCTCTGTAATGGACCAAGTTAATGCCAATTTGCTGTTCAAGTTTGTATTGCTCAACTACTGACATTTGTGGCTTATCTGATGACAGGTCATGCATTTGCATTTTCTTTTCGGGGTGGTTTTTCTGGTGTATGTGTACATCATTATGAAGTTAGTTATCAGGAAACAACACAGGAAATAATCAAACAAAACTGAAGCCTGGTGACCCATTAAAAGAACTGAATTAATTTGCCACTTCTTCATTAACAATTTGTGAAGTACGGTCAAATTAAAAAGATTAAATTAACACATTTAGGAGTTTTGTTAAAAAACGTAATGGCAGAAAATTTTTATGTGTTAATTGCACACATTAATGACGATAAATTGACAGCCCTACTAGTAATAAATGGTCCTTTTGTTGTCAGTACTACTGAAACATATTCTCAGTGTCCTCTTATGAAAAAGGAGATGTTTTGTCATTACAAAAATGCAGAAAGGAAAGCTTATCTACTGTACTTGTATTACCAGTAGTTAGAAACTGCATTTTATACTTGGTCTTCCTTTATAAAACTTTATTTTAGATGTTTTTTTTCTGCAGGTTATTACAAAGTTTGACTGTAGGTTGTAAATTGAGATCTGCTGACCAGAGGGAACTCCACATTAGAGGCAAGTGAGGCACAGCCCCCATTTCCAACAGATGGCGCTGTTTAGTAAAATATTTAATAAGTCATGTCTTTGTCTAACCTGCTTATTCCAGGTCAGGATTGCTTTGGAAGCTGGAGTCTGGAAAAACATGCAAACTCCATGCAGAGAAGACCCACTGTGCCTCGGTGCTACCCAAATTAAATTAGTAATAAACTCATCTATATACTTTAGCATCTTGTTAAAATGTGTATTAACAAATTTAGTGATCATAAAATTTTTTCTTTTTTCTGTGATGTACTCAATGCAATTTCCTATCTAGAAAAGCCCTTCAACCACACAGTATTTCAATATCGTTTTATGCATGTGTGCAATATCCTGGATATTTCATTTCCATCTCAGGGCTTGAAAGACAGAACCCTTTCAAGCAGCTTTTCTCCAGAATTTCAATGATGCACTTTAAAGCCTGGATGAACTTGTGCATCTAACTTCACTGGAATCGTTGTCATCATTATTATCATGAATCACACAGATTATATAAGTACAATATGAAATAGCATTTTCCCTATTGAACAAAAAGTAGAAATTAAACATTTGGGACCACATTGGTCTGAAGAATTATATTTTACAATTTTGACTGAATTTGTAAATGTTTTGAGTATTATGCATTAGTTGGGCAGTGTGCTATTTACTTAATGAATATTCATTTTCATTTCTGCTCATAGTGTTGAGTGTTTATTGTATTGGTGGTTGTATTGTGTGACAAAACAATATTTTAAGATATTTTCATTTTTTGTGATTATGTCATTATTCAGCTGACATTTGATCATCACTGATGCTGGTAGCTGCTCTGATTGTCCATGGCTCCCTTCATGTGGATCCAATGATTGTTTTTCTATCTTGTACTTTGCCTGCACATTCAAGATGTTAGCTCCACCCCACACCGCTCACTTGATCAGAAGCAACACTATCTGCACTCACTTTCCCAGACTGTGAGACAATCCAAGCCAGGATGCTTTCCAAAACTCACTGGCAGTTATGTTCCCAATGGGATCTTGTAAGAGTCACAAGCACTCATACGTCTCTCTTTCCTGGTTGCTGTCTCTGGTTCTGCCCCTATCACTTGCGCATACACACATTCTGCACAACTCCTTTTACGGCCAGTATCTCAGGATGTCTCTCTCCCCATTCTGAAAGTCTACAGACACTAGCTAAGCCCCACCAGTATTTTCATGCCAAAAACGACAATTCTAATAACTTATGTGTTGAACCTGTGTCTGAAAGTATTGCTGTGTCAGTAAATGCATCTGTTATATATAAGCATTTTTGCCCTAAGGATAGATGTTTAATTATACATAAAATCAGTATTTGTGACACAGGAAAAATATTTTGACCTTAATAATTTTGGAGATGTTTATGTATGACATACATTTCAGTAACATTTTCTTCATATAAATTACCTTTTTTTAATATTAATGAATCCCTAAATGTTTATAAGAATATAATTGACATCAAACCAAAAATGTCCCAGCTTGACTTCCAGTGGTTCAATAAAGATTCAAACTTACTTTCTGCACAGTTAAAAAGAGTCACACTTGTACCTCTATAACCAATACCTGAAGATGTTTGCTCATTGGTATTGCTGAAATTCAAAAACAAAATGGATATTTTAAATAAAATGTTAGATCAATGATCTGTAAGCTAATGTCTCCCAAAGATAGTGAAGTGTGGTGGAAACTTTAATCAACGCAAGACCTTGTGCTGTGAAACTAAACAGCACATATTGTAAATCCGCGCTACAATTACATGCTTGGCTGCCTTACAATGCATAATTATGAGATAAGTAACAATTACCCTTTTTCTTATTACATCTCTGTCCATTTTACTCTTTACAAAGAAGGTTCTTTTTATTCAAATGCTTATAATAAAGCCCTTACATAAATAAGCTTTTGTTAGTGCATAGACAAGCTGTGTATTTAATTCACCACTTTGAAGTGTCAGTTCAGTTGACCTTTCCTTAATATAATACATATACAGTGATCCCTCGCTATATCGCGCTTCGCCTTTCGCGGCTTCACTCCATCGCGGATTTTATATGTAAGCATATTTAAATATATATCGCGGATTTTTTGCTGGTTCGCGGATTTCTGCGGACAATGGGTCTTTTAATTTCTGGTACATGCTTCCTCAGTTGGTTTGCCCAGTTGATTTCATACAAGGGACGCTATTGGCAGATGGCTGAGAAGCTAGATTGCTTACTTTTCTCTATCTCTCTCTTGCGTAGACTTTCTCTGATCCTGACGTATGGGGATTGAGCAGGGGGGCTGTTTGCACACCTAGACGATAATGCTGAAAGATTATCTTGACGTTGCTATCTTTTGTGCAGCTGCTTCCTGAAACGACATGCTGCACAGTGCTTCGCATATTTAAAAGCTCGAAGGGCACGTATTGATTTTTGACTGAAAAACAAACTCTGTCTCTCTCTCTCCCTGCTCCTGACGGAGGGGGTGTGAGCTGCCGCCTTCAACAGCTTTGTGCCGCGGTGCTTCGCATACTTAACAGCCAAACAGCACTATTGATTTGTTTGCTAGAGATTGTTTTCTCTATCTATGTGACATTCTGTGCTCCTAACACGCACTCCTTTGAAGAGGAAGATATGTTTGCATTCTTTTAATTGTGAGACGGAACTGTCATCTCTGTCTTGTCATGGAGCACAGTTTAAACTTTTGAAAAAGAGACAAATGTTTGTTTGCAGTGTTTGAATAACGTTCCTGTCTCTCTACAACCTCCTGTGTTTCTGCGCAAATCTGTGACCCAAGCATGACAATATAAAAATAACCATATAAACATATGGTTTCTACTTCGCGAATTTTCTTATTTCGCGGGTGGCTCTGGAACGCAACCCCCGCAATGGAGGAGGGATTACTGTAGTCATCAAAAGAAAATCTAAGTAATTTCCATTCATCCATTATCCAACCTGCTATATCCTAACAACAGGGTCAAGGGAGGTCTGCTGGAGCCAATCCCAGCCAACACAGGAAACAAACCCCGGGCAGGGCGCCAGCCCACCACAGGGTGCGCACACACACACCAAGGACAATTTAGAATCGCCAGTCCACCTAACCTGCATGTCTTTGGACTGTGGGAGGAAACCAGAGTACCCAGAGGAAACCCACACAGACACGGGGAGAACATGCAAACTCCATGCAGGGAGGACTTGGGAAGCGAACCTGGGTCTCCTAACTGCGAGGCAGCAGCACTACTACTGCACCACCGTGCCGCCCTCTAAGTCATTTGTTTTGTCAAATTAGTTTTTTATATATGTTTATAAACTTAACATTAAGAGAACCATGTAATCCTATGTGGTGTTGCAAAGGAACAGAGCCTATCCCAGAAGTACATTGGCAGCATGTGTATGCACATGACTTTATATATGACTGAGTACACATACAGTATGTAATACATAGACGTAAGCATGGATGGCTAAACTAGGGGCACTAATTTTGGCACATTATGTTGTATATTGTTATATTTTACAACATATAAGGCAAGATTTGTGGTGCAATGTCAAGCATGCCAATGAAAATATCTTTGTACTCTGGACACGTTACAATAAATTTAAACTGCACTGATTACACTGCATTACATTTTTGTCAAAACAAAACCTTACATTTTTGAAACAGCCAGTTCCATTGGCCATACTCATGTACTTGCAAGATATTTACAGAGGAAACTAAAAAAATGCAGATTATGTGATATAGCTAAGTGGCAAAGAAACATAATGAAGCACCAAAAACTAATTATTTTATTTTTTTGTTACTGTTTCTTGTTAGCAGTCATTTATTCAATTACATAATATGAAGAGCCACTTCTGTGTCTAGGCTTAAATGCAAGCATAGAGTTTTGATTCATAACAGTTTTAAATCAAATTTTAAGTGGTTTTAATTATCTTTATAATACAGTATTACCAATCATAAGCTCTTTGGAGCTATCACCTGTAGCAGGGAATTCTGCAGGAATCTCAGTGTATTCCACCACAGTCCATACTGTATATGTATGTAAATGTTTTGTTTTTTTTCAAACATCCCATATTTCTCATTGTTTACGCAAACCTAAAATATCTTTTTACTTCAAGTGATTTATTTTATGAATATGAAGTAAATAATGGACACATATGTCTGTTTATGAGAATCTTAAATATTGCATTGAGCAAGCGTAAATGAGATTTTTAATTTAAGCTAGGCAGAATGTCTTTTACCATGTATTGCACTGACTAATCATTTTTTTCTAGTTGCTAATCTCATCATTCCTCAGAAAGTTGTTCCAGCTGCTCCAAACAAATTAGCAGTCTTACATTAATATTTCCATATGCATCTTGTGATATGTTTCTAGTGGTTTGATATCTGGACTTTGACACAATTCCATAAATATACCTTCCCTGAGTTTCAATTCTTTTTTTGAAAACAATTTTAGGATATATTTTTACTTCATCCAAAGCTCACAGAAAGTAAATGGCTTATGTTTGGGAGGATATATCTTAATTTGTTATGTTAGCATGAATGCCATTTTTTTGCCTAAGTATGAAAACAGATACAAGCTGCAGTAAGAGGAATCTAGATATTTCTAAATTGGGTTCTTTTGGACATCCTATTTTAAGGGAGTCTGTTAACACAAAGACTAATAATAATCATCTTGTGGTGACCCATACAATGGTATCACTGCACAATTTCAGACTCTGGGCAACATAGTGACCAAGGCATGGAAGAATTGAGACACAGACAATGATGACTGTTCAAAAACAGAATTCAGGTTTATTCCAGATGTGGTAAAAACTATTTATGATCTTGACTTGCAAGTATATACACCATTCAATACAAGACATTACCAGCAATCAGAAAAATGAGTGTAGGTAGTATCTACAATGGCTCAAAATCATAAAGTGATGAGAAAAATTCAACAAAAGCAAAAAAAAACTTTTCTTCCTTCTTCTTCTTCCTCCACTTCATGAAGGATGTACAGAAACCTAAACAAACACAAATTGTGAAAATAAATTAGCACAAAGACAATAATGCAAAACTGAGCACAAACAATAAGATTACTTCTACCCAACAATATATATATAATTGGAAGTAAAGCTCTCTTCACTAATCTACTGAATATATATAAAAGTCAATGTATGTGTGTGTATGTATGTATGTTCCAGCATCACTTTTGAACAGCTGAAGCGATTTTCAAAAAAATTTCAAAACTTGATGTAGTCTGTCATAGAGTGTCTTTATTCCTCAATGTTATGCCTGTGTTACTCAGAAAGCATATTCCACTCAATATTTTCAAAGGCATCCTTCAGAAACATGGGATACAGAGAACACCTCTTGCTACTCCTCCAGCCTCCCTTCAAATTTTGAACTTGCCCTTCTTGTCCCCAGCAGACTCTGTGCCTGTTTCAGACATCCAATGATGGCAATCCCCTTTGGGGCTGCTGGGAAATGGAGTCATTCCAGCAGTAGCACTGCTGCTTTATATTCCCTTATTGGTCTTGTTCTTGGAACTGTGGAGGGAAGAAATGAAATACCGACATCGATCCCTCATGTCCTGGAGTAACATATCATGCCTAGTTTGAACCATGAAAGTGATCTTTAGGTGCCAATCTGTGACAATATATATACACAAACACAGCTACAAAAAATGATATTGCACAGCACAAGTCCTTTATCTCTCTCTCTCTCTCTCTCTCTCTCTATATATATATATATATATATATCTATATATATCTATATATATATATATAGATATATATCGCTATCTTTGAGCTTCCAAGCTCCTACTACTAATGCTTGTAAAGCATGTAATGAAATCAGATTAAATCAGGATCAGCAATATTCTTATGATTAGCAGTCTTTGCTTATTTTTTTAGCTTTTCCTGGATTGATTTTCAATAAGTATTAGGGCTTCCAGAATGAGCATTACAATTTGAAAATAATTAAAATGTTTATGATAATCATTCTTGTTTTGAAGACAAACACTAACATTTGTTTGTAAAACAAAGTCCTTTATTTAACCTGTAACTAGCCATTATGTTACTCCTGACATGCTATGCTGTAACATTTCTGTATTTTACTTGCATGATCAGTGTTTTGATGATTTTTAATTGTTAGTTTTCAATGTCATTTACAAAATGGACTGATTTTTGTACCACACTGCTCTGCTTTTTAATTAACGGGTGTACTAACAACAGATTTTAAACACATCTCCAGTGGCCTAAAAATAAATTTTGCCACTGATCCAGTACTCTTGAACCTAAGTTCTCTGATTTCCTGTTACCTTCTATTAAAACATTCATTGTAGTAAACAAAAGCTTGTTTCCTTTCTCACTGAACATAATGTGAAATACAGTACTGATTTTCTTTTTATTATTACACCAGCTGTAAAATAAACATTTTAAAAGCTATTTTCATTGTCAGGAAAGATACCTCAGTCGAAACATGTCTTTTGGAGCCTGCTGGTTTGATACATCTCTCTATATATAAAATCCAATGTCTGTCTGTATGTTCGCTTTTCACGAGAGAACTACTTAACAGATTTAGATCCTATAATTTGCTTGAACATCTTGGTTAATTTTGTGACTTCTCTCATTGCGCTGAGTATTATAGTTCGGTTGCGACATCGATTTATTTGCGCGAATCAAAGAGACAGGCTATGGGCCAAGGGGAGGGGGAGGTGGAACCTCAGGAGTAGGGAGCTGGGCGGGGCCATCCTTACTCACGTGCCAGCATCCATTCGAGTACGTGTTGTAGTATACCTTGCCTCTGCTTAGCTAGCGATACCTGTTTGTTCAGCTGACATTGTCATCTAGAGATTGTTAAAGAGTAACATTTGATTTTTTTGAGAAAGACATCACAGCTACGTGTGTTTTAGATGGTACCTGCACATTTCAGAGATATTACAGCCACATGCTCTTCTTCCCACACGGGGGACACTCTCCCATCACAGCTGAACACGATCAGGTGCAGTGGCAATGTTTGACATTGGAGCGTACCTGCCTTCCATTTGGCCAGAGATACCTTGCCAGCCTTTTACATTTTTGGCAAAGAGATCACAGCTACATTCTCACCCCTGATAGAAAAACCAAAAATATTGTATATCAAGTGGCCTTTGGACATGAAAACTATCAATAAAAATTCTTCTCAATACAAACTATTACATTTTTAACATTTTTTTGTTGATTTTTAAAGTTTGTCGTGTTTCACTACTATGTGGGCGGAGCCGCGGGGGACAGAAAGTAATTCCTAAAACAAAGGCAAAATGAATAATAAGTGTTAAAGTTACATATGTTATATTTTTGCTACACCTGTAAAGAAGAAAAAGAATCCCATTTAGTTTAATCCTGTATGTTATTCTGTAACCACTGATGCTCTGTTCAATAAATGTATCAAACTGGGGCACTACACAGGCTTGATTTATTTTCCACAAGCTGTTTTCTTCTTCTTTTTTTTAACTATAACCTATGCGTCTTGTGGTTTGTTTTATTATTTTGCTCTGTATTTTTTTTCTTAGTTGCATTATTTTTGAGTTGCTGTTAATGAAATTGATTGTCAAATAAAAATATAATGAGGAGGAATATTTAAAGCTCATTACAATTAAAAACATTTAGTCCATTCAGTAACTCTATCTGTGAAATGCGAATCAACTCACCAGGCCTCGAAAGATGTAAAATATAGATGAGCTCTCACTACATGTCTTTTGCATCCAAAGGCCTCAGTTATATAACTTTACATGGATTCAAGCATGTAAATATGCTCATTCCAAAAAAACAAGAAAATGCATACAACAAGAAAAAATCTGATTTTTAAAACCTGGCATATGCACAGTTTTATGCAAGTTACTCTTTATAAATCACAATCACCTTCTAAATGTGTTTGTGAACATAACTTGAACACTGCTGTAAAACATCTTAGCAGGTAGCCGCAATTGCCTGGCACAAGTAATGTCATGATTATTATTACAATGAATAGTACACACTATATGAAAAACTGACGGTTCAGCAAATTACCTTACCAATAAGCTAGCGGCCATGTACCATACCATCACATTTGTCAAAGGTACTTTGTCTCAAAATAAACAAATCAAAGGTTGTCTCAGTTATATCGTGGCATCAATGATGACTTCTATTTTAAGGGAATGTAACTGTTCACAGTTATCAAAAGTAGCTTCATTCTCTCTAGGTATCTTCATTGCAATATTAGTGCTCTAATTAATGTTAGGAGGTAAAAGCATATCATGTTTATCTATGTGCATCCACACCATATGAAAACTGGAAGTAGCACCTCGCTGGTTGGTTAATGGCTTCCAGCACAGTGGGCATGATAATCTGAAACTTGGCTAAGATATTCCTGACCTATCAACCAGTTCCAAGCAACTGGTGTTTAAATTTCTGAATAATCAGAACAAATACAGTGCAAATACACACCATTGGCCCTCTTAAAAGGGAACTAAAATGCATTATGTACATCATATTCATCACTTTTGACGTATTATATATTTGTTACATCAACACACATTATAATAACGCTTGGTGATATGTATTTTTATACATACAAGTCGTCATTTGGCTGGTTTGGCTGCATTTTCCAACTTGATCAAGGGTGTCAGCATTTCTCAGTTTCTCCAAAATGTTGCATACACATGACCAAGAGTTGCTGTAAATATATAAAAATAATATTTGCATGGGAAGTTGTCAAGTCTGTTTTTTAAATGAGGCCCCAGAAACACACGTAGCGTAGCCGAGGGTTGGAAGAGAGATCAGGGTATGGGAACTAAAGTAACAATTTTAATTATTCTTGAGTGAGTTTGTAGCCTTGCAAAGCATCATGGAGCACTGGATAAAAAAAGTTTGTGTAAGACAGCTGCTTTACAAATTTTCAGGAAATAATTCAGTCAAACACCACTGAACTCAGGAAATTGGTTCCAAAACCCTTTTTGGGGACCCCCAATGGTTTGGGGCCTTGGGCTACACTCCTGGTAAGCCCTTGCTATGTAGTGTACTGTGCAATTTATGGTGCTACATTATGGAAGAAAAAATCTAAAACTCAATGCGGTACCCATCCATGTGTCGATATTAACTGTTATAGGTCATGATTAGCTCTGGAGGGACAGTATCCATAAACTCTTTACAAGCAGCAGAAATGTCATCTCAAGGAACAAATCTTTAATAACATCTTAACATACAGAAAAACATTGTTTTAATATTTGTATCCCCCAAAATTAATTTCTGCACTTTTTTCCACAGTGACTATCCAAGATAAGAAGACTAATGTGCTAGCTGCATACATTTGTCTCTGCATGTGCGTTTCCTATACACATTTTCCACTGCATTATTTTGTTGCTGTCCTGTTTTCTGGAACAATTTTGTTGTAGTGCCCATATTGTATGATAATTTACCAGTATAGGAAAGATCCAGTTCTTACTTAAACATGGTAGTTGAGGGCTTCACAAATTTCAACCATTTTTATTGGTTGACTTGGTACCCAGATATTTTAACTTAGTGATAATGTTCTTTCTTTTCACATCAGTTTCTTTTCAGTGCTATTACCACTGCCTGCAAACGTTTCACTTTTGACTACCTTTCTCATTTGACAAAAAGTAGTCTCAGATTCTTTTCAGATGGACTTTGGACTATTGTCACAGCTTACTCCATTTGTTCGTGGCATTCAAGGCAGATGCATTTTTACAAGAACAGAGAATAGCTTCAGATGCCTTAAAGTTATGCTTTCTTTCAGAGAAAAACAGAAAACCAAATCTAAATGTTGCTGCACAATAAGGTCCATGGGTCAAGTGAAAGAAGAGCTCCTCTTCATGAAGTCTTCTCTACAAACTATGTCACACTTGCCAGTAGGACCCTAGGGAAGATTAAAAGGAATGAAGAGATAAGCCTTAGCTAAGTGGACATAACCCTTAAAACTAAGACAAAATACCAGAAGACTGTTTATTTGAGCTAAATTTACAACTTATTAAATGACAGGCTGAAATCCTGTTGCTGAGTTTTCTCTCTATATATATTTTTAAATAAATATATAAATTTCTTTAACCAGCAAGAGAAAAAAAATGCATGGAAAGTATGGTCTTGACATTTTTGGTAAGCCCCTTCATTTGCACTATGCTGTATATACAGTACACATTCTGTGTATTGCAAAATATGTGCGTCAGTGTTTTAAAATTATGTTTTGTATCTATTTTGCCCTACTTTTTTCATAGCATATTTTAAATTTTTGCATAATATACTGGGTAGTTCAATTGAAATGTGTTTTACTGGAATAATCTGAAAAGGTTTGAATGTATTGAAAATTTTAATAAATGATAAATGAGGTATTTAATAGATATTGGCTGCTGATAATAGTACTATGCTATGCCTCCTATGCCAGGTTAAACAAATAAACCACTAGATGTGAACAATGATATTTCATGTAAACTCACAGACGATACAAAGCAGTGGATAAATACAATGAATACAATGAATGATACTGTGTTGCAAACTTCAATGTAAAGTGAAAACCAGCACTATTCTGTAAAAAGAAAATATGGGTGCTCCAGATTTTTTTTAATGCATAAATTATGTAAGAGATATTCAAAGCATTTTACATATACTTCTGTTACAGTAGGATATATCAAATTTGTAATGGCAGGTCAAAAAGAGCAGAAAGAAATAGGTGTTTTTGCCTCTTATTAACAAAGACTTGCTGCAGACAGCTCTGATGTAAAATTACTTATTGATGCTTATTTTTGTTGTAACAAAACTGCTTTCAGTCAGCAAAGATTACTTTAACTGAGATTTCATTGTTTACACAGTACATTTATCAAGATGCTTATTCATAAAGTGCTTCAGGGGTTGGATTTATCAGATAGAGGAGGCGATGCATGTTGCTTTATTTGTGTACTTTTTAAGTGAATATTATGGTCTAAAACACATTTATTACTTGATCGATGATCTTTAGTTGAATACTTGTCTCTCTGTCTTATTTCCATTGCAAATCATGGAAAGAATTAAAGGCATTCTTACATACAGCATGCTGCTGGTAAAACAATACAATAAAACCAGAGAAATGCTCCCAATAATATTGGCAGCAACATAAAATGAGTTCTGCTTATTATTTCAGAATGATGTGATAGAGGGCATCCCTGTGTGCTCCCAAACAGGGAAAAAGTGCACTAAATGAAGATATTAAAAAAATAATGAAAAGATTGTCAAAGTTAGAATGGAATGTAATAAAACAAATTAGCTGAAAGCAAATCCGAGCTGCCTCTAGTTAGAAAGTTCCTAGTCTCTCCATCAGGTGAGGTGGATTGCCCATCACTCAAAACACTCTGCTCCAACCTACCTAGACTCTTTTGATGATCCCCCAGGCTTTTCATTTTTCTCTCCATACTCTGCACTCACTAGCATCAGTCAAGCCCTTCCCTTTAACTCACCTCTTGACTCCAGTATGGCAACAGATTTTTAACCTCATTCTAGGGTTACTTTTACGGTGATTCTTAGAACTACCATATAAAAGACCCTGAAGATATCATACCATTTCTTTCCTGTTGAAACCCTATGTATTAATGCATCTTAGAGCTCTCATTTCCCAATTAGTTGACGATTCATCTTTGGTGTTTTCCATGTTGAATGCCCTCTGTGATGTACAGGAGGTTTCTCCATTTGCATGTGGGAACTTACTGCTGCCAGTCAACAATTTTGTGACTTCTGCAAGTCCCTCATGTCTACTCTTTCAATACTGTAGCCTTTTTGAAGTAACTATATCTGGTTAAATATTTAAAACTATAGGGTATGCAACTTGGCTTGTATAATAATAATAATAATAATAATAATAATAATAATCGAGAATATAAGCGGCTGAAATGAGTTTCCTCTGCAGGGTGTCTGGGCTTTCCCTTAAAGATAGGGTGAGAAGCTCGGTCATCTGGGAGGAGCTCAGAGTATAGCCACTGCTCCTCCGCATCAAGAGAAGTCAAATGAGGTGGCTTGGGCATCTGCCTCCTGGATGCCTCCCTGGTGAGGTGTTCCAGGCACGTCTAACTGGGGGAAAGACCCAGGACACGCTGGAGGGACTATGTCTCTCGGCTGGCCTTGGAACACCTCGGGATTCACCCAGAAGAGCTAGTAGAACTGGCCAGGAAGAGGGAAGTCTGGGCATCTCTGCTCAGGCTGCTGCCTTTGCGACTCAATCTCGGATAAGCGGAAGAGGATGGATTTCATCCTAATTTCATCTAATTTCAGAACTCAATTATTTCTTATTAGCATTTTTAGATAATCCTGATTGATCTTCTTTAAAATGACATACACAAAAAAGATTTAGAGATATGATAGGAAAATAGCATTGTTGCTTTGACCAACTTTAGTGCAATGTTAGACAGTGCTTTGATGAGAATTATCATATTCTGCTATGGGTTTGTATAGATTTTGTTTTGAGTTTGTGGTCCAAAAAAATTATGTAATGATGCACTAAAAGGTAATAAAAATTAATGTGTCAGCAGAGTTAGTCTCTGGCAACCTTAAAATGCCATATGAGTGCAGAGTGAGAGGTCAACGTCATGTCACAAGTGTATGTATTCAGATAGCAAAGGTGTCTCCAAATTGGCCCACTGGGACCTACGACTTGCAAGGGCATTCACATGAAATTTTCCATTGTGAAATTTCTTTGGAACTATTTCCCATAGCACATGAATGCAAGACTAGCTTCCAATCTACAACATGAGGCCATCCATCACGTTTTAAAATAAAGTACACATATGCATTTACTCTGGCAAATGTGTTACTATTGCCTAAAACATTTCAAATGCATTCAGTCTGTTTATGTTATGAGGTGTAGAATTTAGCAAAAAAATCTTATTTCTGTTGCACACATAAATATGCACCAGTTGCATAATGCATATAGAAAACATACAGTGCAGAAAAAGATTATTTTCCACAAAAAATAAGGAATTCAAAGATTCAGTTGTTAAACCTCCATCACTCAAAATAGATAGATAGATAGATAGATAGATAGATAGATAGATAGATAGATAGATAGATAGATAGATAGATAGATAGATAGATAGATAGATAGATAGATAGATAACACTTTATTTGTCCCCAAGTGGAATTGTTACTTTTTACAGAAGCTCAATAAATAGGCTGCAACAAAATAATATTTTCCATTTTCTTCCAAATAAATTCATCATCTGAGAATTAGTAAGTGCCATTGAAAATCGGGGCATGGATGGCAAAACACAGCAGGTTCTTTCTTTTCATTTTTAAGCTTTTCGGTTTTTGATTTTAGTACCTTACTTCTTAAAATCTACTAATATGAGACTCCAAACAGGTCACATGTGTTCTGATGATCATTCTACCACTGCATGTTATATATTGTATGTAAAAGTAATGCACACAGTAAGTAAAGTTTGTGTGCTTTCATGGGCATTTAATTTATTGTCTTTGACTGATGATACTGTACCAGTATTCTGCCATTGCTCTCTTTGAGTTTTACTGCCTTTTTCAACATTCCAAACTGACTCTTATTATCAGCACTTTACACCTGGCTATATATCCTAAAGAAACTTTTATGGTTATATTTGAGTTTTAGGCATTTCTGTAATTGTAGTTTATTCTACTCATTCACTTGCTCATGTGTAAAACTTTGCTTCAAAGTGCAGAAACAAACACTGAAGTTTCCTTAACAAAATAGATTGCTAATAATCTTGCTTCATCCATTCCCATTTCTTTGTCTTTTCCTTCTTCCGAACACACAAAACAACCTTTCCCATGAGTCTTCTGTACGTCCACTTACTTCTCCACTCCTGGTTTCTCCTCCTTTCTTTTCTTTTCTTTTCTTGTCTCTTTTCTTTTACAGTTACTAAGCTCCACCTTTCATTTTTTTGTTTGCTTGTTTTTACATTTCCCATTTTTTAGTTTGTTGTGTTTTCATTGCTTCTAACCAGTTTTTGGTTTGCTTCAGATCCTCCTTCATCCTTTTGTGTGAACTAAGCATATAATGCATTACTCTCAATCAGCAAATGAGTTTGTTATCAAAAAGGGGCTTTTCAATAGATCCACAGAGCCCCAAACCCCAGACACGAAAGCACATAAAAGTCCTTGCATCAAAATGAAGGGTTTTATTTTAAAGAAATATCTCTGTACAACTTTCATCTCACTGCTGCTCCTCTCAGATGAGTGTTGACTGTCTCCCCTCTCAGCTCTGACCCCCTGGACAAAGCAGTGTGGTTCTTTTTATTGAAGATGCAGTAGTACTTCCAGTGCCAGGGCATTGCCCTTTGGAAGCATGTAAGTCCCATAAAGTAGGGAGTGTAACTCCCTGCAGAATCCCTTGGCAGCCACCACGGACCCCAACAGGGTTGCCCCACTGGACAACAGTTCCCAGCATTCCCTGCAGGTGTCCAAATGGGTACCAAAGCCCAGATATGCTTTCATCTATTGGGTCAGGAGAACTTACAGCCTTGATCTGGAGCCTCCCCTGATCTCTCCATTGTATTGGCTTCCCGGCCATTTAAGGGAATAGCACCAATCCTGACAAGGATGTTTGTCCAGGTGTGCTGTCCTTTGCAAGTAATAAATATATCTTTGGGAAAGACTTACAGCTAAAATGATGTTAGTGCTCTAACTGCTTTTATTATACAACCACTTATTATGATTATGAGCAGATCCTCTGCAAAAATCAGAAAACAGCAAAACCTTTGGTATATGCCAAAACAATGCAAAGTCCACAGTTACCTTTGTAGTTTGTGTGTCTTTGCTACTGAATCTGTTGTCATCAATAGTCAGAAAAATATGCATTCTTTGACCCAGTGTGTGAGAAGTAGTAAGCTTATGTGAGTGTGCACTGAAATTTACTGGCATCCTGATAAGACTGAAATTTAAACTAAAAACTTCATTTGTATATTCAAATGCAGACTAACTACAACAGGCATATGACAAGCCATCTGCATGTTTAACTAATAGTTATAAAAAGTGGCATAAGTATGGTTGTTTATATGCTAAAATATAATCCAGAAGAGGTTGCTTCCGTATACTGTATCTGTTGATGCCAGGTTGCAGTCCAGCTTTTATAAACCAAGACTGAATAAAGCATTTTAATAAAAACACTGAATAAAGCTTTTTGAGAAAAGTGAAAGGACTTTGCTCAGTAAACGTAATGATGTATTGGGCAAGTCAGGTCTCTCTCTCTGTCATCATCAACTGAAAATAACACTGAACAGGGCTATTGCAGAGCAGCCTGGTAACCACAGCAACCCTCATTTGTGCTGGACCATTGAAATCTGTATGCCATCATTGGACTTTTGGAAGTGGATAATATTAAAGACAGACCTGCTCAATCTGATATTTTGTTTTAGTGTTTTCTGTACCTAAATTCAAGGTGGATTCTTCAGTTTCAAATCAAAAGTAACCAGTTTTGAAACTCAATGGCTGCCAGACTTTACAATAAAATGAGCAGATATCGCATGTAGTAAACTTGCATTGAACAAGGGGCTGGTTAAGTGCCTCCCTTACACTATAATGATGATCTTTGCTTTTTTTCTATTGCTTTCCACAGATGATGCCAGTGTATGTTTGTTTATCACAATGCTCATTTGGTTTGAATAAAATATTTTATTTTTGTTTTTAAATTGTAGGCTGTTTCCAGCACAAAAATGCAATTTTAAAAGTAAGCAGGCCTCCATTACAACATATATCACTGCCAATAACCTGTCGTATTTGGGGAATGTATATCTGGAGGCTGTGTATATTTAGCTGTGTCAAGAATTGACCTACACTGTCCAATATATCCTTCTAGTTGTAAGCTAACTGAATTTGTCACCAGAATAGCATGAAAGATTTGATATAAAGGAATTATTTAAGGTAAGGAAGACAAAGGTTTAAAGCACTGATACTGAAAATTTTGGGCTGGAGGGTAATTTCCAGAAAATACCGGGGAGCCTGGGGCTAGTACACCATGTGTTAGTTGTAATTATGCTGTAACATAATAAATTATCTTTCTTTCACGTTAACTGTAAGCTCATTAAAAATGATTATATTTTAGGTTAAGTTAAACAAATAAACCTTATTACTGTCTGTCCATTGTATGTTTGCTAAAGACAGGCTTGTGGGAGGTCAAGGCAAACTGCCTACACTGGTTTAGATGCTCATCAGTGAGTCTGTTGCACATCTGGTTCTTAATAACGTTCATTGTTAAAAATCCTGACTCACAGATGTAGGTAGTTCCAGACATGATCAAAATATACGTTGCAAGTCTTTTTCAATTAGCACACTGCTGCACAGACTGCATCCAAAATGTACCAACATTTTCAAAATGTCTTTTGAAATTCTCTGTGAGACTGCTAAACAGTGCCTCCATCATAGAAAGAGCAGTTGGATTCACAGTGCTTGCAACATTATGCAGAGTGGGAAATAAAACATTTTCCCCTTCAGATTATTTAGAAATAAGTCCAGAGTTGAATAAAATGCTGTTACATTTTCAAACAGTTATCCCACATTAGCACCATGTCCCTGCAGTAACATGATGAGCTTGTTTAAGTGGCTAGTTATATCAGAAATTCGAAGTAAGCAATGAAATCTGCATTGCACATGAATGAAGATTCTACATATACAGTATATATATTGTCACATAGGGGTGCTTAGGAGGCAGTCAAGCCCGGAGGTGAGTGAAATATCACGAGACAAGGGGTGGATCCACGGTAATAACGCCTCTCTCTCTTTCTCTTCAGACAAAAAGAAGAAATATAAAATACCTTCAATACTTCCGGGTTCCCAACATGGTGACCGATTGTCACAACCTCCTCTGACTCCCAAAGACAACGTCACTTCCGGTGCCCTCATCATAACGTCACTTCTGGTGCCCTCGTCACGACGTCACTTCCGATTCCACCCCAATGACATCACTTCCGACTCCACATCATTTCTGGCTTCCAAAGATGATATCACTTCAATCTGACAGCCATGACGTCATCTCCTGCCAACTCACTTCTGTCTGCCATATTTTTCTTGTATAAAAACGCCATTCTTGCATATGTAAATCATCAATTGCTATACAGTATTTTGATCACGATTTCTGGTCTTTTTTTTTCATTATTGCCCTTTGAACATTATACGGGGATGATCCCCACCTCTTTTTTGCTTTGTTTGAATCTTCTAATTCATCATAATATATATATATATATATATATATATATATATATATATATATATATATATATATATATATATATATATATATATATATAAATTATGCAGAATTCTGATTTCAATTAATTTCCATTACTTTGTTTTACAGCGAAAAGAAACACTCCAGAACCAGTCTCTTGCTCCACGATCGTGTATCATTATGTGGAAGAAGGTCCATGAAGTCTGCTCCGCTTTCTTTCAGCAACATTGTAGAGAAAAGCCAAGCAAAATGACACATTTTATTGGCTAACTAAAAAGATTACAATATGCAAGCTTTCGTGGCAACTCAGGCCTCCCCTTCAGGCAAGATGTAATACAGAAACTGAAGTTCCCTGTGTTTATATACACACTCTAGGACAAGAAACAACATTGGTAAATCTTTAAATGAGAAATTTTAAATGTAAAAAATTAATAGATTCATTCAGGCTAGGGTTAATTTAACAAGAGAGAGAAGAACAATATATGGTCAAGATCTTTTGATAAGATAACTGTCCAACAAAGTCTTTTGAAGTTTGTAATGAGTTTTTCAAAGCAATGTGGATCTGTAGACAGGTTGTCTGTCATTCTGAGAGATGTAAACAATCCTCATATCTGGCCATAAAACTCTTGTCTTTATTTAAACCATGTTGTAATGTATTAAATTTTAGCATAAGTATAACTTCCCATTCTTTTCTCTCTTGCTGTGTTTTGAAGTTGCCCATAACCACTGTGACTTTAAAGTCCCTCTCACAGTGTCCATGGCTGTTGAAGTGGGCCGCTACAGGAACATCTGTGTTGCCATGTTTAATGTGGAACCTGTGTAAATTCATTCTCTGGTGGAATGTTTGTCCAGTTTCTCCCACATAGAGTGCAATGTCAGGACATTTCATGCAGAGAATTAGGTAGACTACATTAGATGATCTGCAGGAAAATGATCCCTTTATGTAATGTTCAAGTACCCACATTTATGATACAGACCGCATAGTTATACCACACTGCCGACTTGAACATTACATAAAGGGATCATTTTCCTGCAGGTCATCTAATGTAGTCTACCTAATTCTCTGCATGAAATGTCCTGACACTGCACTCTATGTGGGAGAAACTGGACAAACACTCTGCCAGAGAATGAATTAAACATGGCAACACAGATGTTCCTGTAGCGGCCTACTTCAACAGCCATGGACACTGTGAGAGGAACTTTAAATCTTTAAATAAATTTTAAATAAATTCAACGCGTCTTTCTTTGAGGAATTCTCTGACTTAATGTCAATTTTAATTATGAACTATGACACACTCTTAATAGTTGGCGACTTTAACTTTCATATAGATAATCAGTGTGACCAAAAAGTAAAAGAATTTGTGAACCTCCTGGACTCTTTTGATTTGAGATAGCTTGTTAATCAGCCTACACATAAAGCAGGTCATACATTAGACTTAGTAATTACTAAAGGACTAAAAGTTGATATAAAGCAGGTCACTGATATGGGTCTATCAGACCATTTTCTTCTACTTTTTAATATAGAAATAATGATAGAAAACACTCATGAGAAGCATATTGTTAAAAAACGCTTCTTTGACTTATCAGCAGCTTTAAAACTTGCAAACATTCTAAGCAATCAGTCCGTTTATAGTGCCAACTATAATAGCGAGGATAATGTAAATAGTAAGGTGGAAAGATTTAATACTAAAGTGAGAGCTGCTGTTGACATAGTTGCACCTGAAAAGACAGTAAAAAATTTTTCTAGCATTGTTATACCATGGAAGACCCAAAGAGTGTCTGATTTAAGGAGAACATGCCGTAGAGCTGAGCGTAAATGGAGGAAGACTAAACTAACTATCCACTATGAAATATTAAAAGTTAAAATAATAGAATACAATAACACAGTCCGTCTTGAGAGGCGCTGCTATTTCTCTAAGATTATAAATAACAATGCTAGTAATCCCAGAGTCTTATTTTCGACGATTAATCATCTGTTAAACCCAGGTAACTCAAAGGAATGCCTCCTAAGTACTTCCAGTAAAACCTGTGAGGCTATTGCTGTATTTTTCAATCAAAAAATTTATGATATTAGAAATAACATAGTATATCTCCCCAACACTAAGGATCCTCCTAAACCCCAGTATTCCGTTATAAACAAATTAAACTCTTTCACTAGGATAGATTTACCTGATTTACATAAAATAATTTCTCAAATGAAAACCTCCACCTGCGTCCTTGACCCAATACCAACAAATTTTTTCAAAGAGGTATCGGGCATGCTAATTGATAATGTTCTTGACATAGTAAATTCGTCATTAGATACGGGGGTCTTCCCAGACTGTCTTAAGACTGCTGTAGTTAAACCCCTACTTAAGAAAAATAATCTCAACCCCTCTGCTCTTGAAAATTTTAGACCCATCTCTAACCTGCCTTTCTTAAGTAAAATTCTAGAGAAGGCAGTCAATATGCAGTTAAATGAGCACCACAATAAACATGCTATTCTTGATAAATTTCAGTCAGGTTTCAGAACAAATCACAGCACAGAAACTGCACTCGTTAAAGTAGTAAATGACTTGTGGGTAAATGCAGACAGAGGTCATTTATCTGTTCTCATCCTCTTAGATCTGAGTGCCGCATTTGACACCATTGATCATAATATTCTTAGAAATCGCCTTAGTCAATGGGTGGGCCTCTCTGGCAGTGTCTTAAATTGGTTTGAATCCTACCTGGCAGAGAGAAAATTCTTTGTTATTTGTGGTAATTACAACTCAAAGACACATGATATCCTATATGGTGTTCCACAAGGCTCTATCCTGGGTCCACTGCTCTTCTCAATCTACATGCTTCCATTAGGTCAGATTATCTCAGGGCACAAAGTGAGCTACCACAGCTATGCTGATGACACACAGCTGTATTTATCAATTGCACCTGATGACCCCAATTCTCTTGATTCACTAACACAACGTCTAACTTGTATCTCAGAATGGATGAATAGTAACTTCCATCCATCCATCCATTTTCCAACCCACTGAATCCGAACACAGGGTCACGGGGGTCTGCTGGAGCCAATCCCAGCCAACAAAGGGCACAAGGCAGGAACCAATCCTGGGCAGGGTGCCAACCCACCGCAGTGAATAGTAACTTTCTCAAGTTAAATAAAGAGAAAACTGAAATCTTAGTGATTGGCAATAATGGATACAATGAGGCTATTAGAAATAAACTGGATACATTAGGATTAAAAGTCAAAACGGAGGTAAAAAGCTTAGGGGTAACTGTTGACTGTAATCTAAATTTTAAATCGCATATTAATCAGATCACTAGGGCAGCATTTTTTCACTTAAGAAACATAGCAAAAGTTAGACCTCTTATATCATTGAAAGATGCTGAGAAATTAGTTCACGCGTTTGTTTTCAGTCGACTAGATTACTGTAACGCACTCCTCTCAGGACTACCCAAAAAAGACATAAATCGTTTGCAACTAGTGCAGAATGCAGCTGCTAGAATCCTAACCAGGAAAACAAATCCGAGCACATCTCTCCAGTTTTGATGTCACTACACTGGTTACCTGTGTCATTCAGGATTGACTTTAAAATTCTGCTTATGGTTTATAAAGCCTTAAATAATCTTGCCCCATCTTATATATCGGAATGTCTGACGTCTTATATTCCAAATCGTAACCTCAGATCCTCAACTGAGTGTCTCCTTAGAATTCCAAGAGCAAAAGTTAAAAGAAGTGGTGAGGCGGCCTTCTGCTGTTATGCACCTAAAATCTGGAATAGCCTGCCAATAGGAATTCGCTAGGTTAATACAGTGGAGCACTTTAAAAAACTACTGAAAACACATTACTTTAACATGGCCTTCTCATAACTTCACTGTAATTTAATCCTGATACTCTGTATATCCAATTCATTATAATAACTTTTCATGGTGGCTCTAAAATCTGTACTAACTCCTACTCTCTCTTCTGTTTCCTTTTCCGGTGTCCTTTTGGTACCAAGTACCATGATGTTCCAACAATGATGGATGGATTAAAAGCCAGAAGTCTGTATGACCATCGGCATCAAGTGATTCCGTGAGAACCCTAACTACAAAGAGGACTATTTCATTTATGTTAGGAAGAATGCCCAGAGGGGACTGGGCGGTCTCGTGGCCTGGAACCCCGAACAGATTTTATTTTTTTCACCAGCCTTCTGGAGTTTTTTTTTTGTTTTTTCTGTCCACCCTGGCCATCGGACCTTACTCCTTTTCTATGTTAACTAATGTTGTCTTATTTTAATTTCTTATTTTGTCTGTTATTTTTCTTTTCTTCATTATGTAAAGCACTTTGAGCTACTTTTTGTATGAAAATGTGCTATATAAATAAATGTTGTTGTTGTTGTTTAAAGTCACAGTGATTATGGGCAACTTCAAAACACAGCAAGAGAGAAAAGAATGGGAAGTTAAACTTATGCTAAAATTTAATACATTACAACATGGTTTAAATAAAAGACAAGAGTTTTATGGCCAGATATGAGGATTGTTTACATCTCTCAGAATGACAGACAACCTGTCTACAGATCCACATTGTTTTGAAAAACTCATTACAAACTTCAAAAGACTTTGTTGGACAGTTATCTTATCCAGAGATATTGACCATACATTGTTCTTCTCTCTCTTGTTAAATTAAACCTAGCCTGAATGAATCTATTAATTTTTTACATTTAAAATTTCTCATTAAAGATTTACCAATGTTGTTTCTTGTCCTTAGAGTGTGTATATAAACACAGGGAAACTACAGTCTCTGTATTACATCTTGCCTGAAGAAGGGGCCTGAGTTGCCTCGAATGCTTGCATATTGTACTCTTTTTTTAGTTAAGCAAAATGACACCTTTTATTGGCTAACTAAAAAGATTACAATATGCAAGCTTTGGAGGCAACTCAGGCCCCTTCTTCAGGCAAGATGTAATTATGTAAAGATGTAAAGATGCAAGATGTGCCAATAAAAGGTGTCATTTTGCTTGGCTTTTCTCTACATTCATAATGGCTAACACGGTACAACACCCTAGTACTAGCAACATTGTAAAAAGTCGATGCTGCAAGCTTGAAGTAGACCTAATATGGTTGACAATTTTGGTGATTGCATTCATTATTTCTTTCATCTTGCCAGACAACTTTGCACACAAAACAGTTTGATGAATTATGCAGTGCTGCAACTTAATAGCAGGATGCTCTACTTCTAAATGTGAGGCAAAGCCTTTCTCCTCACCAACCATCAACTGACTGCCATCAGTAACCAGGAGGTGTATTTTATTGAGTTTCAATGATTTCTCTTCAAAAAAACATTTCACTGCAGGAAAAATAGCCTCAGCCATTATGTGAATCTTCAAGGGTAAAAGGCACAACAACTCTTCCGTGAAAACTTCACCATTGAAATATGTTACAAACACTGCCAGTTGGGCTGTATCTGCATTTTACATTGACTTGTCAACTGCATTTAATATGTGATAAGCTGACTTCAAAAAATGGTTTTCACAGAGAATTTCAACCCTGCATGTTACAGATGAGTCCAACATGGGTACTTGTTTCACTCATTTAATAATCTTAATTTTTATATCTATCAATGAGCTCTTCAAGCATGCCCAAAGCTTGTATGCTTAGTTTCATAGTGGCATCTGATATTGGAAACCTTGTTAACTGAAATTGTGGTTTAACAAATTAAACAGAGTGGACTGACATTAACATGGGATCGTAAAATGAAGGAAAACTTGTTTGTCCATTGAGGGCTGAAATGTCAGTTTTCACTGTTTACCTTTGTATGCTTGATGCTGCTTGCCATTGCTCCCACTGTCCCCTAATTATAAATACATAGTAGCAGTACCTTATTGGCTGATGCCCTCCTCCCTCCCTCCCCCTAGTAGATGTTATTGTTGTAACATTCATATCAGAATAATGGCCAAATTAAAATCATTTGGCAGGCGGGATTAGGCCCCCAGGCCTAAATTTGAGTATATGTGGTATGGTAAGGTGGTTATATTAACTAATCATGGTGCTAGAGATTTGCGGTATGTTCTTGTCCTTTCTTCTTGAATTTTATTACAAGTTCAGAACTTTTTGATTGTGATAACAAGCCATTTATAAAGATGATGGTGAAATAACTTTTTGTTAAAGATATAATTCATATTAAGAGTAATTTTACTTTATGTATACCGACATGCAGTTTCTGAACTTTTTTTTATAATTATATGGTGCTCTACTTGATGAATTGAATAGCAAAACAATCTGACCAGTTTGGAGTCTCTAATTAACCTAACCTATATGTCTTTCTGAATCCAGGAGCAAAATCCACCTGGACATGGTGGGGAGTTGCAAACTTCACATGCATGTGGATTTTGGCAGGTTACAACCCAGGGCACTGAATTCATAAAGCAGCACTGCTAACCATTGTGCTACTGCGTCACTCATTGCTTGAAGAATTCCTCATTTAAAATAGGCATAACATTTTAAAATCAAAAAAAAATCTGATGAACATTGAACGCAATACGTTAATTTGGTAATTTTGAAAAAGATGTTCATATTACAAACAACACTTATAGTCGAATATAGACATTGATTACTTAAATGTAAAAATAGGCTTAAAGCTTTAAATTAGCTTATTGACTGAGTTTGACAAGCCATCGCCCTATTCAGCAGTTATAACATGGAGTGAGTGCTAAAGCTTTATCACATAATGCTGTTGTTTGTATTTTTCTATTGTGTAAAAGAAGCTCGGTAAGGAATGGCAGTCCAAGCAGCAGGAGAAAATAAAGACAAAAGAACATAAAAGTTCAACGTCAAATGGGTGATAAGTGTTATTGTACAGGTCTCTCTGTCTGATTAGTGGTATCATGGAAGCTCATTCCATTATACGTATACCCCTTTTGTGTTTTATGTTGGACTGAAGCCCTCCTTCAATGTTCATGTTTCTAACCAATAAAGCACTCAGGTTCACAACAATGTGCTGGTATGTTTTTATTAAATACAGCTTAGGGTCATCAACATTTGGATGAAACTAGAATAAAACATTTTCAGAAAAGGAAGACAACTGTTCTGCAATGATATTGTTATATTTACTAATCATGCCATTGGAGAGTGGCAACATGAAGTATGTTGATAGCACATTTCACATTACTGTTTACAAGTGACAAAAAAGACTCTATAAACTCTTTTTCAACAGAGTCTTACTTACACCACCTCTCAACAGGTCTTTACTCTTATAAAATGTCACTTTCTCATTAGTCATTCTTTTTATTTTGTGGTCACTTAAACAATCTTTTATGATTAGGTTCTTAAGGTGTCAGAAAATTGTGGCTTGATGAATATATTAATTATAAACCTATATACTTTCACTTTTCCCATTTTGCTCTGCACAATCATCTTTGTTTTTTTGATGTTAAATTTCCATGCTATAGTTGCTTGATGCTTGAGCTGTCTTGGCCATGATTCGTTTTATCCAAGCTTACACTCTTTTTGCAAATTACTACTACTACCCATAGGCAGAAAAACATCCCCTTAATTGAAATTAGCAGTCCCCAATAACGGTTGTGACATCTACCTTTACTGCAACTTTTTTTTTGTTAAGATCATTTATAATGTGTGTACTGCTAGAGTAATAGTTCTTTAATATATTGCTTTGGGCTTTTTTTTGAGTTGGATCATTTCAGCCTAGTAAATATTTAAGAGAGATGATAGAAAAGAAACAAAGAAAAAACATGGCATTTAATTTACAAAGATTCTACCCTTCTTGAAAATAAATATTCTGAATGTATCCCTTTTATAGTGGTACTTGATTGTACCTTTTATTTTCTTCTAATTCACACAGGGTGTTCCTTATACTTGAATGATTCTAGAGGAAACCCACTCATCTCTCCTCAGGCATTTTACATATAAAGTACAGTATGTTAAGCTGTACAGTACACCTCACTAGGATGTAATATCTGACAGAATATGTTGTCTTGTAAATTATAATAATTGTACATTGTAGCAGTGGCTCCTTATCCATCCTTAAAGCTGGCAGTTATAAAGTTTAATTAGCTTGATAATTCTGTTTTTAAATGTTCTTTTGATTCCTAAAATCTGCCATAATGAACTCATTTAACTGTGATAGGTTTTCCCTCTGAAGATTATGAAATGGAAGTGAAATGCAATGTGCGAAACAAAGGAAAATAAAAAAAGCCTGTTCTTATTTCACCTGCATTAGTATACTAACCCAACAGAAAAAGCAAATTGTCTTTAATTACACCACAAGGTACACTACATTCAATAAGTTGGAAAGGAGGAAACACAGAATTGAAGCAAAGAAATAGAACAAAGAATGCTAAAGACATCTCTAGGTGCTACTTCTGATATGATCATGCTGGAAACAAGGTGTTTGAAACCCTTGAAAACACTAACATTTTCTATAAAAGTAATTTCTTAGCAAGCAGCTTCACTCCAGCTGTAATAAAATTTGTACTTTTAAGCATAACTAAAAGTATAATGAACAGAAATTGCAAGTGGTTATTTAAACTTACTGTAACATTTAGACAAATAGTCACGATGTCAAAGTTAATAATAAAGTGTGGAATATGACCCGGACACAGACAGGCAGACACGTAAGTACCCCACACACGTTTATTGAGGCTTTCCATCATCACAATACTCAGTACTCATAAACCCCAATACCCCAGAGTCCAGGCCAATAAGCAATGCCTTCTCTCTCTCTCTCTCTTCTGACCGCCTCCTTCTCTCCTCCAGAGATCTCGTCCTTCTTCCACCCGACTCGAGTCATCCTCTGAAGGGAGGCGGCCCCTTTAAATAAGCACCCGGATGTGCTCCAGGTGTGTCCCCGGCAATCTCCCACCGACATGCCCCAGTGTGGCGGAAGTGCCGGCTGTATCCCTGGAAGCACTCCGGGTGTCCCCTCTTTTCTTCCCCCCAGCACTTCCGGGTGTCTTACAGGTATTGGGGTGTCCCCTGGCGGTGACCACGGGCCCCTACAGGGTCGAGCTTCCCAGCTCTGTACCTGTGGTCCCCAGGGCAGTCGCCCCCTCATGGTCTGGTGGAGGTGCAAGCCCTCCTCCTGTCCTCTCGGGCGTCCCGGCTGGGTACCACCCCCAGCGGTCTGCCACAAAAGAAAAAGTAACAGACATGCATATAAATAAGTAAAATTAACAAAACTACAAATTAATTAGACACCATGGAAGACATGGTCACTGAGTTTTCTCTTCATGGTACACTCCAGTGGGATTCCCCAATGAAATATTCTAACAAGTACAAACAGTATCAACTTAATCCTACACTAAGATTCTCCTTTACCGTTTAGCTCCTCACCCAATCAAAAAGAGTGAGACAAGAAACGCTATGTTGGCTGCTTGTACTCATTTTCTTATTATTACACTTCAAACCTGGAGTTCATAAACACACCCTAGGATGGATGTGTAGAATGACCAGTCAATCCAAAGCTTCATCCACCACCACAGACTGGTACAATATCCACTAATCTATCTATCTATTGTTATGGAAAAAAACTTTCCTCTATTTTCAAAGACATCATTCTCGGAGACCAGATGAAAATGCAGAATAGTTCTATATTTCCACATAAATTCCATGGCGAAAATTTGTACCGAACTTGGTGTTGGGAAAACCACGGTAAACAACCGACGAAGAGAATATTTTTCTACATGAAAATAGCTATGCGTCAGATTAACTGTCCAAAATGGAAACCAGCCATAGGGTCCAGTCCCGAGGTGGCCGGTTAAGAGGGATTGTACTCTATCTATCTATCTATCTATCTATCTATCTATCTATCTATCTATCTATCTATCTATCTATCTATCTATCTATCTATCTATCTATCTATCTATCTATCTATCTATCTATCTATCTATCTATCTATCTATCTATCTATCTATCTATCTATCTATCTACTGCTACTGCTGCCCAGAGTTGTGGTGTCAGATTCACTACCACATAATCCATACTTTTGAATAAGAACCCAAGTTATCTGAATTCTGCTATTTGGGTCCTCTTCTGAAAGAGAACAATAATCTCAGATCTAGAGATGTAAATTTTCATCCCAACCTCATTACATTGAGCTGTGAACCATTCCATTGTATGCTACAGATGAAAGTCTGATAAGACCAAGAGCACAAGATGATTAGCAAACCGCAGAGATGTACACTTTAGCATTCAAGACTTTATACTTACCAAGTGTCAGCTGTGCCTTGATATCCTGACCATGAAAATCACAACCAGAAGAGGAGATGACACACTAAATGGGGACATTTTAAGATCAACTATGGAACTCTCACTCCACAAAAACAAGGAATGAAAAGCACACCATTGGAGCTTGGGAACCCATACTCTCATAGCATGTTGTACATGATACCACAAGGTTCAAGCTAAAAAAACTTTTGTAGGTCAATAAGAGTACATGAATTCCATTTTTTCAAGTACCTGAGCAAAAAAGTGTTGACCCTCTTTAACACGAGAAAGATATAATTCACATTGCTCCTGCTGGATGTAAGGACTGAGCAATGTGATCACTCATTATTGGAACAACCAGTCTTGGCCAGTTCTTTACAGTTTTTCTCAGTTGCTAAAACACTAAACCCCATTCTCTGAATCAAATTCTTGGTGGCCTGAACTCATTTTTCGAATCTTTTGGCTAAACCTCAAACACTGTTCGGGTACTTAGACACAATTTGCAAAACTCATCCGCCCTTTTTTGCTAAACCTTAAACACATTTCCAGTCACTAAACACATTCACACTGTAATACACTTGTGAGGCAAAATTGTAAACACTGGCAGCAAAATGTGAACACAAATCCAACACAGCTGTTATCTCTTACACACAGCTACTCAAAATTGAACACACGTTTCTAATGACCAATTAGGGAGGATAAAAGTCAGTTCAGAGTGCACTGGTGACACATGTGCATCCATCTACAATGGACAGAAACATATAGAGAGGAAGAGGGGGAGGAGTTCATGCAAGAGGTGGTTGACGAGGAAGACCAAGAACAATCATTACTGATGAAATTCAGGCAACTGTTGTACACCATGTCCTTATTCATGGGATGAAAATGAGGAAAGCTAGACAAAGACTCCAATCCAATTTGAGCAGGTTCTATCTAGCCTGCATCATCAGGACATTCAGAGAAGAGAACGGCTTGCTGTACCACATTTGACATCCGGTATACTATATTGTAAGTACTGTGATGTTCATTACAATACTGTTTCTACTGGCTGTATACGTTTGTAAGTGCATTATCACCTCTGTAAAATTGAAGCACAACCAAATGAGGGTGGAAGGACTGCTGTTTTCTCCCAACAAGAAGCACTCATTGTTGACATGGTGCTTCAAAATAATGTTATCCAACTCTGCGAAATCCAGCAGAGAGTGATTGAAGACAATGTCAACTTTGATGTACTCAACATTGTGCCTCTGTCAACTATTGACCGTGTCCTCCAATGCAAAAGACTTAGCATGAAACAGGTGTACAGAGTACCCTTTGAATGCAACTCTGCAAGAGTCAAAGATCTAAGATATAAGTATGTGCAGGTAAGTGTAACCTACACACACTTTCAGCACTGAGGCGTCCAGTACAGTTCTATGCTTATATGCCTACTGTTACTGTAGGCTAGTAGTTGCAGTTGCTACCTTTACAGTACTGTGAACTATATTGTAATGTATGTAAATCTGGAGAGCATATACTGTAAATACACTAGATGGAGAGGCAGGAACATTATTGGTCAATGTGCCATTGAGGAGGTCCCTGGCCGGCGTAGTAACAATGTCACCCTTTGTGCAGCCTTAAGTAACTGGGGGGTTGTTCATCGTCATGCAAATTCTGGGGCCATATAACACTGAACATCTCCTTACATGTCTAGGTGGTATACAGGATAATATGGCTGCGTGTGAGCAGCTGAATCAGCAAGCAGTGCATCCTGCACATGTCATAGTTTGGGACAATGTGAGCTTTCACCATGGTGTCCTGATACATGAGTGGTTCACTGACAACCAGCGCTTCATAAAGGTCTTCCTTCAACCTTATAGCCCCTTCCTGAATCCAACAGAGGAGTTTTTCTCTGCGTGGAGGTGGAAGGTCTATGACCGACAGCCCTACAACAGGGAAACTTTATTAGACGCAATGGAACATACCTGTGATGACTTAACTGTGGAGTCTTTTCAAGGCTGGATTCGGCACACAAGAGGGTTTCCCCCCATTGCCTGGCAAGGGAAAATATTGCCTGTGACGTGGATGAATTCCTCTGTCCAGACCCCGCACAAAGACATGATGTTGTAGAATGAATCTCAATGACAGTGATTGTGCAGTAATGTGCTTGTTACTTAGTTATTTGTTATAAAAGTGCTAACTTTTCCTAGGATCATTTTTTGATAAATGTATTTACAATAAACATTCTCCGTTACCTATGTGCCCTGGACGCTGTATCCTATACATTATTTTATGTAGTGTCTAATGAATGCTCTGTGGTGTATATATTTATACTTGCTCTGGGTATGACCTGAGCACATTGTTTGGTTTTGAACACAGGATATCTGGTTTTGATGTGATAGTTTGGTTTTGATAGGAAAGTCTGGGGTTTTGTGAATGTAGTTTGAATTTTTGGATTTGTGTTTAAAGTTTTGAGAAAATGGGTGGAGGTTTCAAGAAATTTGTTTTAGCAATTGGGAAAAACTATAATACTCTACCAGTATCAATACACTGTCCTTACCCTTCATACAAACTCCAAGAGGCTCCTTAAGCAAAAGAGCAAACACACATCTTCCATTGCCATTGTTAACTCACTCAGAACAGACATACCCAAGCAGATGCATGACTTAATAATACACTACTGTAAAAATCTCAGTAAAAATTCTTTAGACACTGCTTTCAGAAGATGATGAGATTGAAAAAGTCTTGACACCACATCTGTGCTTAATAGCTAGCAGATGGAGTTGGAGAAGGACAAATGGCATGAAATAATCCATCAGTGACATGCGCCGCTGCAGATCCTCAGGATCTCAGAGTATGGAAGTACAGCAGAAGTGAGGTGACATCTAACGTTGAGGCTGAAATCAATGATGGGATTGCAACTTTGATTTCTCTATCCAGATGGTCACGGCTGACAGACATTGACGATAATCTTGAATAAAGTATATCTAACACCTTTATTTCCTCACTAACCCACATCACTAACGTTGCATGTTTGGGTTTACAGCCTGAAGGGCTTTCACTATGCTTTGGGGGTGATATTACAGCACAAAATTTATTTTTAACGAAAACAATGAAAATGAATGCACAGGGATCTCTTTACTCTACAACAGTAGGCAGAACAAGACCAGTGAAGTGCCTAGTAAGATACTAACTGCTCCCTAAACTTGTGCACAATGCAAAACTAAAAATGAGGTTAAAAATAAAATTGCGAATGCCTGAAGTTGTGAAAGTTAAACATACAAATGTTGAAGACTGACTGTAATAGGAGCTGAATGTATGGCCAGTAATAGTAGGGTTGCAGATTGAACCAGTCAAAATGATGTTGAAATAAACAGAAATATATCAATAGCAATATATATACAGCAAGAGAGATTGAGAAAATGTTTGAAAGAATAAGCAATATAAATATTCTGATTACATTGATTTGGTTGCTTTACATAGATTAAAAGAAAATTGAATAAATCTGAGATTATTGTATTATGTGTGTGAAATGATGTGTGAAAGTGATTTCTTTGTCTGAAATATAATTTTTTTAGATCTTTAATGCATAGTAATTTTAAAATATTGTTGGTACCATTTAAAATGTAAAACCAATTCTTGAAATCAAAGAGAAAATATTTTATGTACACAGAATTAGAAATGTTAGTTGGCTAAATTAAATTAACTCTGAATTAAATTGGAAAAAATACTAAAATTGGTTTTGAATACAGTATATAACAACTACAAAGTCAATCGTGCACCTTTGTGGCAAAAGTTTAACCAGGTCTTTCACAGATACCAATACCCTACCTGGTTCCAGCGCTGGCAGTGGTACTTTGTTGCCAGTGCTGGTGACAGGTTGACCCACATAGCAATGGACTGGTACTGTACTAAAAGCAACCGAAACCTCAACTATAAGCATGGATTCTCATCTACTGAAACAGTAGCTTGTAGCCCAGGTCAATAAATGTTTGTCTGATTATGATCAGTGTTCGAATGATATCATCATACACAAGAGGTTGAGGTATATAAGAAAGGACACTGTAATTGCATATTTTTAGTATTAGATATTATCAGTGTCTTTCAGAAAAGGAGAATGTACCAGTATTTAGCAGTGGACCCTTAGATAATTGTTCAGTTTAGACTGCCAGAAAATAATAATACTTCAAAGAATGTGTGCAAAGAAGTGTTATAAATGTAATTGCAAATTCAATAAACCTCTCATTAAAACTGAAAACAAATTAATTTTCATTCTAGTCAATGCATGTAAAGCTGCAATGGATTTTGTACTTTTTTCTTAATGTTGAGAATTTTTCTCTATACATTGCTTTTATAATACTTGCCCTAAAAGATGTTTTTCTTTTCCTTCTATTCATAGTTTATTTTTTATTCATTTTAGAATTGTTTTTTCATATGTGCTTGACACTTTCATTTTGTATTTTGAGTTATAAAGCTGCATCTGAAATTTATGTTTTCCATTTTATTATAATGTTCTATTATACAACACATTTATTATATTGCTTAGATTTAATAAAATATAATCTTAGCTGATTGTTTCTCCCTGTGATGAAATTCACTTGAAAACAATAATTCTTTGCTGCTAGAAAGGAAACTTAAGAGGTTAGTAATAAAATAATACAGCTTGATATTTTTATTTCAAAAAATATCTGCCTTTTGAAGCAATCTATATCTGAGGATTTCTCACCTACTGAACACTTTACATAAGATATTTGTCACTGGGAAACCCACTTAAATGCACTCTGCAATCACTTTTTATTGTGAAATATAATGATTAAACATGTTCAGATCTAAAGAAGAAATTTTAAGTTAAACAAAACAATACTTAACAGCCCTGTGCCAATTGGCTCTTAATAAGTGGGGCATCTTCTAAGTTTGACCACCACTGGCCTCAATTACAATAATCCAGCTCTTCCAACCTGCTGGACAGCCTTCTTATTGGACAATTGTGAAACACTACCAGGTATTTAATTTTCATAAAGAAAACTGTGTAGCAGAAAGAAACACCAGACATCATTTTTCTTGGTTCAGGTGCATGTTCCTTTTTGGGCTTCAACTTATACTTTTATAACACTGGTACAGCGTGTTGCAGCACCCACCACATGATGAAGCAGCTCTTGATCCTGGTGGGCAACCTCACAGGCAGACATGTGGTCCATTCTCACCCTGTGGAATTGGCCATCTATCTGGTCCAGCCATTTGGGTCCTCAACAATGAGGATTCTGTGAGCTGGATCACCCTCTGGGAATCGTAGTGCCATAACTGATGCTCCCTCACAATGCAGGTAATGTGCCTCATTTGGGGCTCCGTGAGCAACCACTCATTCAACACAAAGTCAAACCAGTGGTAGCCAAGGATTCTCCAAAGAGACACAGTACCGAAGGAGTCCAGTCTTCATCTCAGGTCACTGGATAACGTCCATGTATTGCAACCATATAGTAAGACAGGAAGCACCAGGACTAAAAAGACTTGGACCTTCACCCATTTGCATAGATATCGGGAGTGCCACACACCCCTTTCCAGCAACCTCATGACCCCCCCATGCTCTCCCAATCTGTCTGCTGACTTCAAAGGAAGAGTCACCAGACACATGAATGTCACTGCCAAGGTAAGAAAACTTCTTGACAAGGTCAACATTCTCTCCACAAACAGACACACTGCTGATGGTTGTGTCTAAGAGGTCATTAAAGGCCTGGATCTTGGTTTTTATCCAGGATACCCGCATGCCCAGACACTTAGACTCCTATCTCAGTCTCTCAAGAGCCCCAATCAGCCTCCATTGTCTCTGAAGATCACAGGATCGTCAGCAAAGTCAACATCAGTGAATCTTTCTTCACCAACAGATGCGCTACAGCTGCTGGACCCTACGACCTTGACCTACACCAAGTCTATGAAAGCACTGAACACAGTATGAGCTAGAATACACCCCTGACAAACCCTAGAATCAACTGGGAAAACGCAGAGGTTCGTCCTCCACTCTGCACAGCACTCACAGTACCAGTGTACAGACTGGTCATAATATCCAGCAACCTTGAGCGGGTCCCAAGAAGTCTCAGGATGTCCCACAGGGCAACACCATCAACTGAGTTGCCTTATGAAAATCGACAATGGCAGCAAAAAAACTCTGCTGATATTCATGTTTGTGCTCCATGAAAACCCTCAGGTTCAGAATGCGATTGGTGGTAGACTTCTTAGACGTAAAAGCACACTGCTCCGGTCACTGGTAGGTGAGCAAGTGATTATGGCTTTATTCATAGCCCTAGCAAGGACCTTACCCAGCACTGACAGCAGTGTTATCCCCCTATTCTGGATGTTCAGAAGACAAGCCTAGAATGTCAATATGCAGTATTTTTGCAAATTACAAGGAGACAAAAAAATTCAACATTTCTAATCACCAAAACACACAGTACTAATAAAAAAATATTTCTGATGGTTTTTCTGTAAAAAATATATTTACATGTGATCTTGAGATTTTCCCGTGATTGCTCTGCCATATATTGCTCAACAAAGTCCTTTAAAGTGCATATCTGATTCGTGCATAAATGACTCACTGCTTAACCTTGACATACTTCAACATTTCACACTCTAAAATAAAATGAACTTCAATGCATCATAATATTTCTGGTTGTGTCACAACTTCTGAATTCTGAGTTTTATGGCATTATAGAACACACTCTTAAATCACAGCATACCTATGTGTCTCATTACAGTTCCAAAGATGAAGAAAATTACTGCAGAAGGCAAAGCTTTTAACCTTAGGGATCCCAAAACCTGAAATGTGCTACCTGCCAATATTGGGCACGTGTCATCATTTTCAGCAATTAACTTAAACACTACTGATGAGACAGCTCATACTACTATTATATTAATAGTTACTTAGCAGGAGCCTTTATTCATAGTAATTCACAAAACACATATATACCAGCGAGAAACCACAGGTTTAAAACCTTTATAGGTCAAGTAATAGACAGGATTTCAAGGTGGAGAACAACAAAGGTAAGACTACAGATAATTTCAAGGCTAGCCAAAAACAATGCTGTATCTATTGGGTCTGTGCCGCTGTAAAAATTAATGAGGAGATTAGAGTGCTTGAAACATAATGCTTTCTGAAAAATGTTTGTTTTCAATGGGTACTGTTATGGTTTAGATAAGGTTTTATCTCTGGCCCAAGAATTTTTTTATTTTTATTTTTGTTATATATTTTGTATTTTATGTTACTAAGCAATTTCCCTTTGGGGATTAATAAAGTGTACCAAATACCAAAAATACCAAAATAAACATCTTTTTAATCTTTAAATATCTTAAATATATTTTTGTTTATTTGTTGTTTATGATGTACGTTTTGTATTCATTGTTGTATTAGTGTACTTAGCTATGTGCCCTGTTTTCAGTATGTGAATTTTCAAGAGGCTGAACTACTGTGACATTTCAGCAGGAGGACTGTCCTCTGCCTTTGTTTTCCAGGCAGAGAGTCAGGTTCTCCAGATCAACACTGAGAGTTATTGGAGAACCTTCTTTTGAGACTAATTTACTGGTTTATGATTCTTTGTTTTGTATTTGTAGATTTTTTTTTATTTTATATTTGTGGAACTGGCATTTGTTTGTTCTGGATTACCTTTTAGGTACATCTTGTTTATTTTTTGTAAGTAGCTGTTTTTTGTAGTAAATCTTTCACTATTATTTTAAGAACCAGATTTCTTACGGTTTCATTCTCCCTCTCTAGTTTTTAGTGTTTGGTTTTCTGAAGAAAAAGATTGTCTTTTGCAGCTGGGATTTCCCAGGGGAAAAGCAGTTTTAGAATTCTAAGCCTCAGTTAAGCCTGGGACCAGATGTGGGAGGCAGGAGTCACAACAAGTGCCTTGAATATGAATAGATCAAAAACACGATGGAAAAGCTATATTCAGGAGTTACAAACATGACAAAAAGGTGGACTGAAGCCTCCAAACAGACCATAAAGGTAGGTTAGCACAGATTAGGCTCAGTCAGTCCATGTAACTCCCAACTATTAACAGTAGGCTTCGGCCTTACTTGGTCCAAAATACCTCACAAGAGGGAGAAACTCTGTCTTGTGACCCAAAAGGAAACACAAATCCTGTATAAATAAAAATATCTATTTAACAAAAATGTATAACAAAAGGGTGTTTAAAAGAGCAGGAAGAAGTTACCAAAATGAAATCCTAACAACAACAACATTTATTTATATAGCAGATTTTCATACAAATAATGCAGCTCAAAGTGTTTTACATGATGAAGAAAGAGAAAAAAGACAAAATAAATAAAAATTAGAATAAGGGAACACTAATTAACACAGAAAAAAAAGTAAGGTTCGATGGCCAGGGAGGACAGTTAAAAATAACTCCAGATGGCTGGAGAAAAAAATAAAATCTGCAGGGGTTCCAGGCCACGAGTCCGCCCAGCCCCCTCTAGGCATTCTACCTAACATAAATGACCTCAATCAGTCCTCATTGTATTCAGGGTTCTCATGGAAGAACTTGATGATGACGGTCATGTGTACTTTTGGCCTTTAATCCATCAATGTAGGGACATCACAGTGCTTTGATCAGGTGGTGGTGGCACAGGTTGCCACCCCAGAAACCCGGAAAAAGAACAGAAGAGAAAGTAGGGGTTAGTATGGATTTTGGAGCCACCATGAATAATCATAATTAATTGAATATACAAAGCATTAGGATTAAACTAAGATGAAGCTATGAGAAAGCCATGTTAAAATAATGTGTTTTCAGCAGTTTTTTTTTAAAAGTCAGTCAGTTTTTTTAAGGCAATCAAGTCCCAATATACACATCAAGAAAACAGAATCCAATGACAAGCAAAAGCAAAAAATGGCAATACACAAAAACTACTAGATAACTTCAGTAAAAAGAAACAGTACATAATTACAAACAAAAAAAGATAAACATATGAAAACTAAAAATTCAAAAATAACAATATTAATAATTAAATACAAGTCAGGGTTAAAGCAGTGTCTGTAACACAACATAAATATTATTGGAATCTCATGTTGTAAGTTCTATGCAAGAAATACAAAGCAAATAACATTTTTATGTTCCCTGTTAAGAAGGAGAAGTCATGATGGGTTGTTATGCCTCATTGAGGAAAGTCAATGTCTGCTATATGACTATACGATCTTAAACGGAGTTGCAGCTCAATTGTGAAAAATATTGTAGATTTTAAGATTCTATTGGCAGAGCCAGTGTAAAATGAGGCAGTCTTAATTCCAGTATTTAAGTTGAACCTTGAAGAGTTAAAGTATGACTGTGAAGGAAATTATCCATCCTGACCTGAAGTTAGTAAAGCAAATTTTAGAGATCAGGATTTAGAAAACATCTGTATTTGTCAATGGGCAAATATGAAAGTCACCTGATTACTGGATTTTTTGTTATTAACTCTTTTAGGGATGATTACTTTTCTCCCAGAGCTGGATATTTTTCCAAAAACTCACACAAAGCAAAGGTTTAACACATCAAATCAACAAAAACTATTTATTTTTGACAAATAGTTACTGTCTTGCATGCTATATGAGCCTGCATACTATGTGATATCACATACATGTTACAAAGCAGAGTCCTGCAATGTATGATAATGCTGCAAAGCCCTTTATCTCGTCTTTTGTTGAGGGTTTCAACTTTGAAAAATGAGAATGCACTGCCAGCGCACCCCGCGATTCGAAAAATTGCTCAGCATACCGGTTTGTCTCGTCTGACAGTAGCTAAAAGGCAGCCTCAGGAAAGAACAGCCTGAAGTAGTCCAGAGGCTGATAATCTGTCGTGTCCAACAGCAAGCCATGCCATGTTGTGAAGTCTGGTAGCCAGGTTGGCTCCCACGGATCGATGTCTGGGTATTCCTCCCAGACATAGGGGCATCGGCTGCGCGAATGTGCTTAGCTAGCAGTCGATCAGCTGGGGCTGCATCAGCTGGGGTCTGATCAGCTGATGCCAGTTGTTATGTATTGTATTAAACTACATGTTGCACGATGCCGATAGCAAACAGTAGGTGGCACCAAGCGATTAATATGTGGTGCACACTAGAGAGTTTTTGGCAATGCAATAAAGAAGTGAGTGGTTGGATACTCTACACCTTTATGGAAAAGTCTGTGTCGGTGTGACTTGGTGTGTGCCTGTGAAATTAAGTAGCACGCAACATAACATAAATTGGCGATGAATGTAGAGTCAGGAAACCTTTCTTATCATCTGCACGTGAACTGCAGGTGTTGGTTGTGTCAATGAGAAGGACCGACCACACTGTGTAGTAGCTAGCTAGTGAACTGGTGTCGAGTGTGTAAATGAGCCTGTTTTCGACCGCTGAGTCTAACGTGGAGTGCAAGATGCAGACGACATGGCTGGAGCAATCGGACAGATGGATCCCTTTGAGAACGGCGGTGAGCAATGGGCGACGTATACTTCCTGGCTAATGACATTACAGCCACGAAGAAATTGCCTGTGTTGTATAGTGTAATGGGACCTAAAACGTACGAACTACTAAGCAGTTTGGTAGCACCTACGAAGCCAGGGGAGATGGAGTATAACCGTGTTGTGGAAGTTTTACAAGCCCATTTCGCCCCAAAACCACTCGTGATATCGGAGAGATACCGATTCCACAAGCGTAATCGGGGGGGGGGGGGGAGGGGGGGGGACAATAGCACAGTACATAGCAGTGCTGAAAAGTCTTTCGGAACATTGTGCGTTTGGTGCATATTTAGAAGATGCACTATGAGACAGGTTTGTTTATGGACTAAAGTGTGAAACTGTTCAGAAGCGCCTGTTGACTGAGAAAGATCTCACGTTTCAGAAAGCAGTTAATTACGCAGTTTCTGTGGAGACGGCAGCGTGCGACATGCAGCAGTTAAGTGGTTCCCTGAAAGTGAACGCGGTGGTTTCTAAAAACTGTGACAAATGCCACCGTTGCTGGAAAATTAATCATACTGATGATGATTGCTGGTATAAAGATCGTGACTGCTGCCAGTGTGGAAAGAAAGGCCACACTAAGCGCATGTGTAGGAACAAAACCAAAAGCAATCAAGACAGAGAATGGAACTGGAAAGAGGGAAATCTTACTCAGAAGGATAATGCCATTAAGCGAAGGATGCAAAATAATAATAAGAGAATTCATCATGTCGAGGCAGGGAAAAATGAAAGTGAGAGTGAGGAAAATAAATCTGATACTGACAATGAGTTAGGACTGTATTCTTTATCTCAAAAAGGCAAATATTCACGAATTTCCGTGCTGCCTATAGTAAACGGGAAGAAAATGGAAATGGAATTGGATACAGGGGCTACAGTATATTTGATTCCCTGGGAGCAGTATAGAAACACACTGAGCCAAGTGGCTCTGCAACCCACGGATATCATGCTAAAGACATACACTGGGGAGCCGCTGGCACCTGAAGGGGTTATCAAAATGCAGGTCAAATGAAATAATCAGTGTGCTAAGTTGCCTTTGTATGTAGTGAAAGTAGAAGCACCTCCACTGTTTGGTAGAGAATGGCTGAGAGTTATTAAACTGAATTGGAAAGACTTAAAGATGGTGCATGCCATTGAACAAAAAAAAAAAAGAACAATTGGAGTCTGTGTTAAGGAGACATTCAGCTGTTTTCTCTAGAAAGCTAGGCACAATGAAAGGAATTAAAGCCAGACTGACTCTCAGACCCAAAAGTATACCCAAATTCTGTCCACCACGGAACGTTCCTTTTGCTCTTCGACCTTGAGTGGAGGCCGAGTTAAAATGCCTGACTGAGCTTGGGGTGATCTCACCAGTGGAGCACAGTGACTGGACCACACCCATGGTGCCCATAAGCAAAAAGGATGGCACAATAAGACTTTGTGGGAATTTCAAGGTCACACTCAACCCAGCTTTCTGTGTGGATAAATACCCAGTTCCACGCATTTAGGACCTTTTTGCCTATCTAGCGGGTGGGCAACACTTTAGTAAATTAGACTTGTCAAATGCCTATCTACAGATGGAGGTGGAAGAGAAGTCTAGAAAGCTGCTGACTATCTCAACGCAAAAAGGGCTATTCTGTTTTAATCGCTTACCCTTTGGTGTAGCATCATCACCTGCCTTATTTCAGAAGGCTATGGACCAAGTGCTTCTCGGACTGCCGTATATTCACTGTTACCTTGACGACATCCTTGTTAATGGCCCTGATGAGCAGACCCACTTCAAAACTCTGGATACAGTTCTGGGCAAGCTAGAGGAGTATGGCCTGCATCTCAAGCAAGAGAAGTGCTTGTTCTTCCAGGAATCCGTGGAATACTTGGGTCACATAATTGATGCGGCAGGGCTTCACAAATCACCAGAAAAGGTGCGTGCCATTGTGGAAGCCCCAGCACCATGAGAGGTTAGTCAACTACGTTCTTTTCTGGGAATGTTAAACTACTACGGACGTTTCATCCCCGACCTATCCACTATCCTGAAACCACTGAATGAACTGCTAAATAAGGAGAAGCAATGGCAGTGGACATCAGCCTTTGAGTCCACTTTCCAGGAAGCTAAATCACTCCTAGTATTGCAGGAGGTATTGACATCCAGAACTATCCCTTCGACTCGCGTGCAATGCTTCACCTTATGGGGTTGGAGCTTTGCTCTCACATGTCATGCCTGATGGCAAAGAAAAACCGATAGCCTATGCATCATGAACTCTCACCAAAGCGGAACAAAATTATGCTCAGATCTAGAGGGAGGTGCTAGCGATAGTCTATGGAGTATGCAAGTTACACCAGTACCTCTATGGTAACAAGTTCACGCTGCTCACAGACCATCGACCATTGACCTTGAGCCCATCGAGAAGTACGCCATCAATGGCTGCAGCCCAAATGCAGCGTTGGGTCCTCCTCCTCTCCGCACATGATTATACCATTCAATATCGGAAAGGTGCATTACATGCAAATGCTGATGGCCTTTCATGCTTACCACTCTCCCATGCTCATGAAGAGAAACTAAGTGCAGTAGATGTATTTTACACATTTCAGTTGGACATCCTATCAGTCAGTAACACCGAGATCAGATGGCACGCCATGTCTGACCCCATTTTATTTCGTGAAAATGGTCACCACTGGGCATTTTCCAGCTGCAAGGGATGAAGATAAAGAGCTGGCACCCTACCTACTGTGCCAGCATGATCTCACAATACAACTGGGGTGCCTCAAGTGAGGTGTGAGAGTGATTGTTAAACCAAAACTGCGTCCCCAGGTTCTGAAAGAGCTCCATATAGCACATCCAGGTATAGTGCGAATGAAGAGCTTGGCACGCAGTTACGTCTGGTGGCCCGGCATCGACTCTCAAATTGAGCTCCAGGCTAAATCTTGCCACTCTTGTCAGAGTATGCAAAAACAGCCTGGGCTAGCACCTTTACACTCTTGGATGTGGCCCTCCAGTCCCTGGAAAAGAATACATGTGGACTTTGCGGGTCCATTTAAAGGACATATGTACCTGTTCGTGATGGACGCACATTCCAAGTGGCCCAAGGTGCATATTATGGAGAACACCACAGCCGGTAAGACTATACAAGTGTTCAGGAGCCTTTTTAGTCGATATGGCATTCCACACATCCTCATGAGCGACAACGGACCTCAGTTCTGTTCTGAAGAGTTCATTGCATTCTTGAAGTCCAACGGAGTAAAACACATCCGCTCAGCACCATACCACCCTGCCACTAATAGTTTGGCCAAGTGTTTTGTGCAGACGTTCAAACATTCCTTAAAATCTTCTAGAGGCACAGCCTGGATACATTTCTGTTAACATACTGCAATACCCCTCGTGCAACAAGTGAGACGCCAGCTATGTTGTTCCTCGGACGCAAGCTGCGATCATGGCTGGATTTCCTGAAACCCAGTGTTGCTGGTGTACAGGTGCACAGGTCACAAGATGCTCAATAAGAACGCCTCCAACCACGCTCCAAGGACAGACAGTTTGATGTAGTTGAGCCTGTCCTTGTGCGTGATTATAGGAATGGGGAGGAGAAGTGGACACAAGGTGTTGTTGTGGAGAAGACTGGACCAGTGTCATACAAGATAAATGTGGGACAGCAAAGGCTATGGAAACGCCATGTGGACCAGATGCTGACACGTCCCGATTCAGAGCTTCAACAGGCTACAGTGAACCCTCCTGTGGACCCCCCGGTATTACTACCCCAGAGTGATAGTGGTACCACACATAACCCTAGTACATCTCACCATGACAAGAATGATCAAGTTCTAGAGATAGCTACATCACCGAAAACATCCCAGTCCACTGAATCACGACACACGGAGCATACTTTGGTAACAGAGACTGTCAGACATTATCTTGTGAGGATCACTAAACCACTACTGCGCTACCGTGATGAGTGAACACCCACTGAGATAGAGAACATAAAAGTGTGTGACTGTTCGAGTTCAGAGACATATTGTTTTTCAGAGTTCTGAGATATATTTGCTATCATTTAAAAAAAAAGAGAGAGAGAGACAGAAGTGCATCTCTATACCATACTAAGGGACCTTTTTTTTGTGTTATGTTGTGTTATGGAAAACACCCTTGTGTTATTGACAATCTATCTTAGCAGGGAGGAGATATGCTATGTATTGTATTAAACTACATGTTGCATGATGCCGATAGCAACCAGTAGGTGGCACCAAGCGATTAATATGTGGTGCACACTACAGAGTTGTTGGTAATGCAATAAAGAAGTGAGTGGTCGAATACTCCGCACCTTTACGGAAAAGTCTATGTCGGTGTGACTTGGCGTGTGCCTGTGAAATTAAGTAGCACGCAACATAACACTAGATCCTCAGTCTCCTGCTTGATCTCCTGATTACTCTCAACAAAATCAGGTTCCGAAAATTCAGAGTCTGACTCAACGGTAATGCTGAAAACATTGTCTGGTGAGTATTTTGTTTTCAGCACTAGCTTCATTCTCTCGAGAGATGTGAAAGCCATCTTGCCTTTGTTTACGTTTCGTAACTCACACACACACAGGGATTAAATGCTGAGTCAATGAGTCTAACATTCCTCCAAGCAAAGAGGGAATACCTTTAAGAAATTGGTTTATTATTATGCTGTTCTGCAAATTAGATAACTTTGTTATTTGATTCATCTTCAACCTTTGTGGATTTCTAGCTACAAATACGCACACCGTATCACAGACCTTTGCTACTCTCTCTCTATCCCTCTAAATATATATACATATGTCACAGGTGTCTGGTCATACTTATAGGTAATCTAACTTAGACACCATTAAAATATCCAACTACGCCACCCAGTTTTATTAAGAGCACTGGGAACTCCTGAAATTTATCAATAATAGCACACAGGTTTGTTTAAATTGGGCGGTGAGTAAACACACAATGAAAGACACAACAGTAATTTTAGAAAAATTATTACACAAAACAATATAAGGTACATTAAAAAGATAAACGAACATAACAAAAACTAAACATATCAGGAATCAATTTCCCTTTTTTTAAAAAAGGAAAATACACAGTCCACCCTCTAAAAGTCCGTTAAAAACAAGAATTGGAGGATACAACCTTTAGTGGTGCAGAGTCCAGTTTGTGCACTGTGTTCCCCCAACACTTAATTGTTCAACTGTCCATGGATGCACTCTGTTCCCCGGACACTCGTTCCCCTACAGAAGTTGTGTCGAATCGTTGAATCCCTGTCAGCGTCTCTTCGTTGTTCCTTTTTCTTCCACTCTGGGCTCCTTGTGTTGCTGGGACCTAGGCACGCCTCATTTCTTGTCTGTCAGCTTCGCTTGGTCCTTTCATGCGGATTCCCTCTCTCGCTGAACCCACATCCGGCGTCTCTTTGTGGAACTGTCTCTTCCTCCCTGGAAGTGTTGCCGTCCTTGTGCCTCACGTCGTGCCAGCCAGGTACCCTCGTCTGCCTGCAAGCCCCTGTGCTCTGTCCAAGTGCCTTGGCAGCGTTTTCTGTGGACTGTCCCCCCTGCCTTCTGCTGCCCAGGAGTTTGTATTTACTTCAGTCCCTGCTGTTGTCAGTCCTGGACAAACAGTTTAATCAATGGCACATCTAAATTGCCTGGGTTTAACAATTAATGAAAACACAAGTTAACAAAATGTATGGTTACCAAACATTAATAAGTACAGATATGCTGATTAGAAACCAATATTTCCAAGCCAGGTAAATACAGACATCCTCCAAGGCCAGACTTCAAAGCAGTGACTCCTTTGCAATACAGCAAATACCATTAATAAATACAGATAGCCTTTTAACTTCTCACCCCCCAGTCCCAACAGTGGGTGCCTAATGGAACCACCCAGTGCACAAAAAAATGTAAAAGTGTCCCCCTCTGACATCTATGTATACAAAATGTACTGGTGAGTCATTAATTCATATAGCATTATCCCAGAAAAAAAGGAATTAGCAGATGAAATGAAAAAATCTAACAGACTTTAACATTACTCTTATAAGACAACCCACATATTGAAATCAGCTAACTCACAAGCTAAAATACACCACAGGGCTGATAAAAACTTGAAAGGCAAGATGTTTAACATCTAAGCAGTTACACAACAAAAATAAACATACTCAAGAATAATAAAGAAATACACATGGAATATACACTGGCAGACAAAGTATGTGCTTAGAAAGAATTTTACATACATTTTGACATTAGGAAGAAGTGTATGGTAATTGTAAAACAATTGGAACAGGTAAATCTCAGCACTGCTTTTATTGTTGTGGAAAATGGCAGTGAGATCACATGAGGTACCCATATGACATTACATAGCAATCATGTCCCTGTGGAATAAATACATGGTGGCCATTGCTGACCCCAGCACCACTGTAAGACTGCCATTAAATTAATGGAAAATAAAAATGGAGTAAAAAGTTATCACAAAACCTTCAAAAGCAGCACAAAATGCATACTGACAGGTTGTAATTTAAAATCAAATTACATAGATTTAGGAATTTTCAACAAGGTAGACACCTCTTGTGGTGTCATTTTTGGTTCTCTAGCAATAACACTAGAGAACTCATTAACAGGAGAAACAGAATTGGCAGCAGTTGAAGCTCCCTGCATACACATAGCCACAAAATAATTGATATCTGTTTCTGAAAACTATTCATTTTTGATGTCTCAGTTGCTGCAATTGATGCATTTGAGTACTACTGCTGGAGAGATGAATCTATCTAGTGGCATGTGTTATGCCTCATGGAGAAAATGCAGGCTTCAAGGATTTAAAGAAAATGAGTGTAGTGACAACAATAAAAATGTAGATGAAGACTAAAGTCTTAAACCAAAAATCAACAAGGAAAACGAAGCATCTAAGAGCAAGCCAGAAGTAAAAAAACAGTCAAAGTAACAAAGCAAAGTCTTGACCCTGGTGTGTTATCCTTTCCTTGACTGACAATCTAACATGGCATTTAGTTTTTGCTTGAGATTCCAAAAGTGTAGATGCATCTCAATGCAGTCTGTCATCCTAAATGATGGGAAGATGTCACAAGCCATACCAGCATATGCTTACAATGGATCTTAGGCAGAGGTGGGTAGTAACAAGTTACATTTAGTCCATTACATTTACTTGAGTAACTTTTTAAAAAAATTGTACTTCTAAGAATAGTTTTACTGCACCATACTTTTTACTTTTACTTGAGTACATTTGTGAAGAAGAAACGTTACTCTTACTCCGCTACATTGGGCAACACTCGAATCGTTACTTTTTTTCCATTATATATGCTATATTTTTGCCAGAGAGAAGTCGCCAGTGGATCTACTGCATGACTGTTTCATCAATCAGACGTAGCAACAATAATCACATGACTCCATTTCACCAGTCAGACGTAGCCATACAGTGACATGACCACACATAAACTTCCTGCATCTCAGCCTGTGAGAGACTTTTAGTCATGCAGGGCTCCTGTTCACTGCTATCCTGGTCACAGCTTCACTGCAAGAACCTTGAGAGCCAACTCCTGCTGAAGCTTAACTATCACAACACTGAGTAAAGAACAAGCACATTGTAAACAAGCATGCACAGACACAGACAGTCAAGGTAAAATGAGACTTCTTGTACGTGCACAAGCTGCCTTGTTCTAATGTTATTTTCTATCAGCTGTGCTATTTGGAGGGCAAGTGTGTGACGATGCCAGTCCCCTACAGACTCTTTTCTTTTCTCCTTTTCTTTGATTCCCCCTTCTTTTTTTTTTGCGACGACCCGTATATATACACTCCTGTCTCCGTGGGCCTTAATGACACACCGCAGAAAGCCAATGAAGCAATTGACAATGATCGCACCTGCACGTGCAGGTGTGACTCGCTCCAACTACCTGAATAACTCCCCGCGGTTGTGCAATTGCGCCTATGGTGAGTGACACGGCTTTATGGATTTGAAACTAGCCTTTTTTTTTTTGAAGCTGCGGACCTGCTACACCACAAAGTGAATATACAGTATTATACTGTCAGTGTACAGTATATCTTGTCACTGTAAGTAGTTTGCACCACTCAAACATACATGTAGGTACTGGCTTCAAAAGCTTTGTTGTGAAAAACAGATTTGGAACTTTGTGTTATTTGTGCATCTTTATTTTGTAAAGATGTTATTTATTTGTACTCATTTTTTATTTTATTATTTGGAAATAGCAGAATTTGCACATTATTTTATATTTTGGTCTGTCTTATTACAGCATTTCTAAAAAATAAATCATTTATTATGTTCAAACAGTTACTCAGTACTTGAGTAGTCTTTTCACCAAATACTTTTTTACTCTTTTTGGATGACTACTTTTTACTTCTACTTGATTAATATTATTTTGAAGTAACGCTACTCTTACTTGAGTACAATTTTTGGCTACTCTACCCACCTCTGATCTTGGGTAATTGCATGGCAAGAATGGTATTTACTCTTAACTTTTTTGAATTGTAACGGGCTGGGTACCCACAAGGTGATGAAGATCTGGAAAAGGCTGATGACCTTTGATTGTTTAACTAGTCACCTTTATTTTTATACATGAAAATACGTGTTTCTCATGATTAAGGTAAAAAAGAAATATATATTTTTGGTAATATATTAAGGTCAAATGGTAGAGTGACAAAACTACTGTTAATGGTGAGTGTTCTTGAAATAAAAATTATCAGTGAGAGCTACTAAAGTCTTTATAGAAAGAAAAGTTAACTTTGTGCAATGGACTGGCAACCTGCCCAGGGAATGTTCTTGCCTTGCATCTGACTTATATTGGGATAGACTCCAGTTTCTTTGCAATGCTGCTCTGGTTTAAGTGGGATTTGAACATGGATGGAGTGACAGATTGAAGTCTTCTTGTAAATGCAGTTTTCCTTATTGAAATTAGTCATGTTTTTACTATCATCTGTCCTGGGTATGATGTTAATCTGCATCTAGCCCTGCATGTAGGCCCTCCAACCTGCAGGGAAAAACTTGGGGGTTGGTGGCAGAATTGGCACTCCAGCCACCATAAAAAACCTCACACTGCTTCCACTCCATCTGAACTAGTGTGGTGCTGTTGCTGTTGTACCTGTTGCATGGCTGCATTCGGGTCCGAATCTGGATCCTGAGTTGGTTTGTCAGGTGGTGGGTGCGGCAATGCGCTGTATCAGCGCATACTCCTAACCTCTCCCTTTACTATCATGAATCATAAACCAAAAGGCAAAAATAACAACAAAAAACTTTGTAAATCAGATGTTTCTACATTTGAAAAAAGACTTTTTTCTTGTATTCTAGCTTCAGAAGATAAAATTCATCCCCTTTCCATTGTGTCACTTTCAGGTGGCCAGATAAATAAGAACTTATCTTTTTTTACTAGAAGGTTGTCTGAGATGATCTCAGTAGCAGTATTTTCGTCTCACTTTAAAGATGTTTATCCTCAAGACCAGCTCTAAATTCATAGGAAATCAATTTTCCAGTGAAATGAATAAAACTTCCATCACAAAAGTGAGATTTGGTTTAATTAGCTTATGTTGAAGGAGTTTGTAGACGTGCAACACAATGTCACTAGTAATTTCAGGAACAAGTAAAATAATTATTTTTGATAAATATTTGCAGGAGTACCTGCATTAATGAATATGCATTCTGTTTAACTTTTTTGACCTAAGTAGTTTGACACCAAGTGTCAGTTCTAGGTCTGACTGACAGTAACTTTTAAAAATCATTTATTTTCTTTTTGTTTTGTTCACTAACAATCACTCATTATTTTGCAAGGCCCAAGGTGGCCATCACATTATGATTTCTCAGGACATAGTCACATACCACTGATGTCCATTTAGGGAGTTATGAAATCAGACCTAGAAGCATGCTCAGATTGGTGAGCTTTGTGGAGAAACCAAACTCTGTCATTTTTATATCAAATTATTTAAAATATTGATGTATATTTTGCTAAGTTTACTTAAACTATTGCTTTTAAAAATTTAATGAGCTTGATGTAGGTGATCTGCTGTTTATTTCCTAATTTTTCAGCCTAGTGATAGAGCTAGTGTCGAGGTGAAGGTGAGGCACCCGATCTTCAAAGAAAGGCACACAGTCTCAGGAATGGCAGCAGAATCAGGCATTATTGCATGATGTACACATGGACCCAGATGATGGGCAAAACTTACTTTTATTACAGTTCTCCCAACACCTTTGTCATTCTCATCTCACTTCCAACATTTCATTCCCCTCAAAATTGCCTTCAACTGATTCCACCAATATTTCCCAACTTAATGGGCGTAGCACCCTTCCTATACATCACACTCGCTTGACAGGCCCTATTTCTGCCTAGTACCTGTCCAGTGTTTTCCAGCAATATTTCCAGCCTGAAGATTACATTCCCAATCTGAAAGAGAGGAACTTGCTCTCCCACCCTCCTTCGCATACCTAATCTTTGACTTAGAATATATTGGTGGTTTCTAGCTTATTCAAATACATAAAAATATATAGGCATTAACCTTTTCCAGTTTAACCTTTACAATACTAGTGCTCAATAAGATATAATAATTGTCTTTTATGTGCTCATGATTCTCTTTGAATACATACAAATCATCAGTGTTATAAATGCATCCCTCTATACTAGGGATGTGACATTTGGCACAGAGGCTTTGAAGCTTGTATGTTTAATAAAATACAATGTTTCAGAGGAGCTTGTATCAAAGCTTCATTACCACATGACTAATGCATCTGAAGCTTCAAACATCACTGAAACACTGGGAATGGTCTGACTGCTTTAAAACTTTGTGCTGTCCTATAAAAGGGATACAACAGGACCCAGGCACATTTCATACAGTGAATTTACTGAATTGACTATGGAGTCCAGAAGTGTGGAATTTGTTATCCAACAACAAAATTAAATATATTGCCATAGTGTTCTTCTTTAGTGGGACTTACAATGTGTCAATAATAATGTAGTCTACTGCAAGCATATTTTCTAAACTCTCTTATATGTGCTCATCTTCACAAGCACATTCCCTAAACCCCATTATGATTCTCTTTGCCACTTAGTATAACTATACCCCAAGCACTGATTAAAAAATACTAATAGTTCACACTTCCTCACAGCAAAAAACATGAAAAAGTTGTCACATAATTATGACTCTGTGGTGGCTTACAATGTATTATAGTGTCTCACTCGTGTTAGATGGATTTTTGATGCTTGATGTTTATGTCTCTATTGAAATGGTGCTCACAAGCACTATTAGCTGGCATTCCATCATACAAATGAGCAGCATTGGCACTAGTGTGGTAAAGTGAGGTCCGCGACTGATCTGCACCATTTTAAATAAATAATCACCACACTTGCGGCTTTAAGGAGGGGGCATAGTAGGGTGGCAGGAGTGGTTCCAAAACACATTGCAGGTGGTCCCACACTTAAATACACAGATGTGGAATTACCTGTGGTCGTAAGCTGCTAATTGCCACACCTGTGCCACATCCCCATTTTAAATGGGGAATCATGGGAGTGGGGGTGAAGAAGAAAAAAAAAGGAACGGGGTCGAGAAGGCTTGTGGGAAGAGCCCCAGCGTGAGCGCCCTGGCCATTGGGACCCGAGTCCGGATCCGGTGATGGAGCCTGTACGTAGCCGTGGGACGGAAGGCAACCAGACATGCGGAAGGTCAGCTGCGTCTGCAGATAGGGTGACTCCTCTCCTGAAAGGCCTGTGAGGGATTAGCAGGGGAGCTGCCAGGTAACACTAGAATTACCAAAGCCTACGAAAAAACTCGTAAATCCGGCGCACCTTAAATCTCTTTGTACCTCTCCGTCAGCATCTTTTGTCTTGTAAATGTGTCGATAAGCACAAGCAGCAAGCAGCCTGCTATATCACCCCCCCCTCCCCCCCCACCGCCATAGAATAGGTAAAAGTTCCCCCTGCTCAAGCATTGATTATCTTGGAGTGAAGTGCTGAAGCTTTAGAGGGAAAATAATAGAGTTGGAACACATGCATTTCATGTGTGTTCCGTGTCTACAACAATCTATGTAAACACATCATTAAAACAGAAACTTTTTCATGTTTTAGTAATAAATGACGAATTGTAGACATGAACTTTATAATGTGTGAAGGCTGAAGTCTAAATATCAAATAAACACTTTTACAAAAGGTGCAAGTGCAATATGACAGCTTCTGTGGTGCAGCGGTAAGAACTGCTGACTTGTAATCAAGAGGCCGCTTTGCCATTTTGAGTAGTGAGCTGCTCTTATTGTTAATATTATATAATAAAAACCTACATTTGATTTGCATCTGTAACAGCCAATGTAAATTTATAGTACTTGAAAAAGCATTTTTTTATTCTCTCAGTCACGATCACGATACAACCCCCACCCCCACCCCAGATCTGATGCTGTTATATTTTATTTGAAACTGGGAATAACGTTGGATGTGAGTGGTGTTTTGAGACAATGGAACTGGAAATTCTCTGATCTGGAAGGTGTCACACACGTGCGCATGGGAGACAGCTAAAGGGCTTGAGTGGGGGCAATTCTGAATCTGACCAGGATGTGGCAGAGTACATTGACTCTTTTTTTCTCGTTTTCCTGCAGACCATTCACGGGAAGTTCGACCTGGCCCTGTTGACGTCACTTCCAGGTCCGGATCTATACACGAAGGCCATGCCAGCTGCGGCCCCCTTGATGTCACGTCCGGGCTTGAGCCAATGGCTGAAGACCTTTCCGATCCCAGCCCCTTTGATGTCACTTCCTACCCTGACCTTTAAAAGCCTCCACCTTTTCCCTATTCCCTCAGTTCTGTTTTGGACTCCATTTTGTGCACATCAGTGCTATCCTTTATTTGAAACTTTGCAGCCAGAAAACCAATTATACGGGTGGCTGCCCCAAACCTTCTTGATGAGTTTGTGTTGTTTTTGTGACAAAGGATAAAAGCTGACACACAAACGCTGGTGAATCTGCCTTCTTCGTATCTCATTGTCGCTTGAATTTTTTTTATTCAGTTTTATTGAGTGTTCCTGCTCACACTGAATAAGTATGCACTTTATGGGCCATGATGTCAAAGCCACACTGACAAAATGCAGAGACATAGGTATATATGATATTTGGAATAATTCATTTTATGACCTGTATAGTACATTTTCGCAAAACGTTGTGGCACTGATGCAACATTATTCATAATATACATATTCATTTGCATGCCTTCTTGCGGTTGTAATCAGTGACCGTGTTTTTTTTTTTTTTCGATCTTGCCCAGTATTCACATTTTGGTGCATGGTGGTGTTTCTTTTGTACTCCAGGATATGCAGAGGAAAGAATAGTACAAAGAGGTCAGTTCCGCGCTATATGCAATCATCAAATTCCAATGTTAATAGTTCTCACACACCCAAGGACCGTCCTTCCTACATTTACGACATGTGTACCTGTTGCAATGTACACACTTCTCTCTGTGCTGTGGTTCCTTTTACATTGAAGGGGCGCCTGACACTGACTGAGTTTGCTTTCCTGGGGAAGTGGAAGTCTTGGAACAGAAGCATATCAATTTTGCATCGTCTTTTTCTTTTTCCATCACCTTTTTTTGTAAGAAGCGATGACGAAGTTCCTCTGCAAGGTGAGCAAAGACCACTCTTCTTTTCTCAGTGGACCCGTTCATGCCTTGTATAGTACATGTGCATTGATTGCCACCATGTCAGGCATATTATAGCACACAGCAACCGGCCACCCGCGTGCTCCTGCTCGCACTGAATAAGCTCATGCCTTCTGGTCCATGATGTCAACACAGCACCGGGCACAAAAAGAAAGCAACAAATATAGGTGACATTTTGAAGAAATTATTTTATGGCCAATCTGAAAGCATCATCGCACTAATGCAATATTATTTGAAAATGAACAGCGTCAGTGTTTATTTGGATACTGTTTAGTTTTGATTCTATTTTTAATAAAGGCACTGTACAGTTTTGCACCTTCCCCTTGCTTCAGGTGGTGTCCTCATTTGTCCAGCTCATCCCGGTCATGACTAACAACGGTGGGGGTTCAAGAGGCTCCCAAAAGAGAGAGCATGGAGCAGGACCATCACAGCTAGCTGTAGGGGATAAAAACAACAAGCTTGCCAAAGTTGCAAATGAATATCAACTATTGTGTCAGCAGTAAGTGGTCCTTCTAAGAATAGTCAATAACCTGAAACAGCCATGTAAAGAATGAGAGTATATTGGCACTCATCAAAGCTGAGCACTGCCACGGTGCTACAACATTCATAAAAGTAATAAATTACCTCTCTGGGACAAAACATAAACATTTTATTGTAGAAAACTGTAGCCCATACTAACATGTACATTTGTCACAGCATTTTAATGACAATATGATTGTCATAAGATCAAAATGAACACACAGAGAACATGTGTAGGCTTTTAGTGCACCTGTCTGATTGGAACTACAGGATCAACAAGGGTTGTTTGCAGAGCTCCTCTGTTGGTGGTGTCAAGCTCATGGCTGCTATGATTTCTTTGACCAGTTGTCACTATTTTCAAAGCTTCTATTCCATTCTATTTTATTATATTCTATTCTGTTTCCATCATAATCAGTAAGAAGCTTTACTGGGCTGCCCATCACTAGATGCAACATCTGATTTTCTGACATTTGTTTTTCTCACTCTATTGCTGTCAGTGGCCTCTTTTTATATAGCCAGAAAATAATAATAAAGAATAATAATAATTCATTTTATTTATTTAGCGCCTTTCCCATGCTCAAGTTGGAGCTTGTTGACTCAACTTTCACTGATTTTAAATTTACAACCTACTTATTTCTCATTTTCATAGGGCAGATATAACTTTTATTGAATCATTATTTGTAGACAGTTTGTAGACAAATTCTCAGAAATTCTCGATTTCTGTTTAATTTTTGATTACCCTGAAAGAAAAGTTTAGTAACTAGGCATAAATTGGTATATAAAGCAGGGTACTCTTGCTAAATAAGCAATTTCAAAATTCTAGATTTGGTAAAGCCCTGAAAAGAACATCTCCATCAATGATTCATTGACTAGAATGGATGTGGGTAACTTTCTTGGTGGGGTTGTTCAACTCACATTGAAACTGGGTATTCTGCTGCATAAGGGGTGAGTAATTAAAAATGTAAAATTGTTGTCAATTCTGCACACGAATCTCAGACAAATACCAGTCTTCAATGCAATGCATGTGTTGCATGTCCCTAAATTATAAAACAATTTGGTTAACCTCAGTGTTAATTTCTTAAGAGGGTGCACTGGACCTTATAATCCCATGCTCATGTTAACCCTGCCTGCCTAATTCATTATAATTATAAAACAATAATGGTTAAGGCATTCATTGAATCGGGTAGGGCTAAGTACTTTATCACTATCACTAATTAGTTTGCCAAATGAATCTAATAGTCATTAAAGTATACTGCAAAACTAAGATTACTGCCTATTAATGGAGAACTTATTAGTTCTTATTTAACTAACCACTGGACAGTTCTTCTTCTGAGAGAGCTACATTAAGAACATATCTCCTTTCAAGTGGTTAAATCCCATCTTACCTTGTTGTGCTTGGCAATACAATCCTGAGAAGATAGAATATTTATCAGAATAATAGGGTTTAGGAAGATGGATGGATGATATGTTTTAAGTCATGTCTGTAGCTAAATAAGGCTATTTCTTGTTATTAATGTCCACTAAAAAACAAGGCCCCAAGATATGGCAAGCAGAAAGCACTTGGTTTGACACTTTGTTGACTTTTTTGCCAGTTCATTTGTAGCAGGAATACATAAAATGTTAATCATGTTTGTTTAGTATATATAAGTGTTGTGTTTGCTTGACCTTTTTCATGTATAAAATATATATACCTGAAGAAGAATTTCCTTCTTGCATCGGCAAAGACGTCACCAAGCATAGCACTTGACCCTTGAGGAGGTGGGGGTTCCTGTTACTCCCGAGTTGTGTACAGTATAAGTTAGAGCCATGCATTTCCAAAAAAAAAGGGAGAAAAAGGAAACATCAAACAACTTTGATCCATCATATCTAGCACTGCTAGTATTGCATCTAAGGCATCAACAGATCATCACTGTTTATCCTGTTCCACACAACAGTAAGGGACTTTTCAACGAGCACATCCCAGGGCTGTTGAACTGCTTTTTGGAGTCATCAGTGAGATTCTTTGGGTTCATACTTTAAAACAGCACTCTTTGTGTCGTGGTTTTCTGACATTTCATCATTTGAAACTTGGCCAGCTTTCACCCATTTCTCAATATCTGAAGTTTCTATGATTTCATTGGACTTTTTTTGTATATGAAAATGTGTTTGTTGTTTTGTGAGTTTTATCTGTTTTCTAGTTAAGACAAGGGAGGCTGGGTCTGTGTCAGGTTTTTTTTCTTTTTTCGTTATCACTGTATATATTCCTATCAACTTCTGCAATGGGGAATATGAGGATTTATGTGTATTATATTTCATCCTTTTCCAATATATTAATTTTCTTTTCACATACTGAACCTGTTATCTTTGACCAACTTGTTTGTTTCTACCATCGACTGGGGAACTTGAGTTGAGGGCAGGTAAAGAACAAAAGGGCAAGTACGGTTTGATGTGGCTGAGTCCAGACTTTGCTGTAGCTCAGCCAGAGCGGGTAATTTGCCGCCATCCAAGCATGAACACTGTTGTTACACATTACCTAAGGAACATTTGTATCCACTTTCTAGCAATGAATGAACAACAATGAATTATGAGATAAGGAGAATATGGAAAATGGCTGCATGCGGCCAACACATAGATTTTTTTGTTTGGAAAATACAGAGAAAGAATTTAAGTTAAAATTTAAAGCATTTACCCTTTGCCTTAATCAGTATTTTTTATCAATTTGGACCCTGAAGGGCATTTAAATTAATTTTTACCTTAGAGAGAAATGAATTAAAGAAAGTATTCAGTGTTGACATACTAAATATCTTGGCATGCCCTGTGGATTGCATAACTGCTGCAGTTTTTCAATTCTTTGACATGTTAGGTCCTTTTTAGGAATCTCTGTTTTGGTGTATATAGAGGATTTTTTTTTACTCTGACTGATTCTTGTGACCTGTATGTGGGAGAGGAGCTATGTAGACTGAGAAAAAAATGTTTTGTAATCTTCAGGTATGAATTAAACAAATCTTCAGTTTTGTTGCTTAGATATGATATATCCAAAGGATTAATAGATTCGACTTAAATATAAGCAGTGAAGGTGCTGGGAGCTGAGGTTTGGATAGTTAGCCTAGCCCTCCAGGACTGTAACAGTGAATGTGTTTTACTTTGCCTATTATAACTGATCATGGAGCCCACCCGGATGTTTGTTTTCTCCAGGCATGCTGATGACTCAAGTTTGCATTTTCCTCTCTTCTGGTGTCAACTGGACAGAGTTCAACAGTATGTTAATGAATATATACAGTATTGTTAGTTTGAAACTGCTTTGTTTTACTGAGTGTTTAAACACATTTGTATCTTTATGTTTATGCATTATTAAACTTAAAATTACATATAACTTATGCATTATTAAACTTAAAAATTACATTTTACTTGTAAACATAGTACTGCAATCCCAGCCTGGACACAGCCTGCCTGTACTATACAAAATTAAAATGAATTGAATTAAATAGTTGTTCTATTTCTTCATATGTAAAGGAAATTCAACATATAGGATTTCCAAGCCATTACCAGGCTGATCACATCCACACTAAAATCTGGATTTTAAAATTTTGAAGTCTTAAAATGATTAAATTGGCTTTGAACGATGGATGACAATACTTTGTAGGGTCACAGATTGCTAGATGTCACTTCATAGTCCTTATTGATTATAAAAACTTTTCTTAAGTAAAGTCTCAACCACAGACAAGTCAAACAGACTTGATTTTACAGTATTTCATTTTTACATTTCTTATCAACCAAGATAAACAAAAATAAAAATGATTTGTATCAAGGTGTTACAGATGAACACATATGTCACCCCAGAGGATCCTTATCAGAGTTTATAATTTATTCCTACCTTAGCTTTATTTAGTATTTATTTATTTTTGTCGGGACGACATGATTCATTGTGAGCTGATTACCATGGTACTACATGCGCTATGAAATTTTCTTCTAATTATTTCTGGTAGCCCACCATTGTTTGGTATATTGAAACAAATGTCAACACTTACGGAATGAAATGTATTTAATAGGCCAAAGGCTCTTGTCTGGCAGGGCTACTTAGGCCAAAATATGTCCCTAAGCAACCCTGGACAGACATCTCTCTATATATAAAAGAAAATCCTGGAATGGAAAGCAAATGCAAGGCAACGATACGTGATAATCTTGAAAGACATTATAAGGACCAGCGAGACCAAGGAGACTTGCCACGGTGCGTCTCGCGGCGACCGTAAACATGAGACTTGGTGCCAAGAGATTGTCCCAGGGCTGTAGCAAAAAGGACAGCGGCTGTACAGGCTTTAAAAAGATCGAAGGGCAGCGCGACAGCAGCTACCCCAACCGAACATGAGAAGCATTATACATCCTGCAATAAAGAATTCAACCACGCCCGGGGCCAGAAATAAAAGACAGGTATTGCTTTTACAAAGTCACGCGAGACCAGGCAGTAAGCCATCATTTAAAACAAGTCAACAGACCTCTAAGCTATCAGTTGTTGGATTGCTTTTGGCAGGCAAGCATCATGTGCTCCCAGCTCTTAAAACAACGACATGCGACAGGCAGAAGAGGCAGCTAGCAAGCAGCAAAAAGACAGCAAATGATCCAAAGGCATATCCTTAGCGTATGTACAGCCGCAACACCCTTCACAACACGAGCAGTATAATACGTCTGGGAAGAAAGAGATGTAACCTCACGCAGGGCAGGAAATAAAGAAACAAGTATTGTTTTTACAAAAGTTTTTAAAGTAAAAGTGAAAATAATGCATATGTAACAATTCACAATAAAATAACAATCTTTTTAAATTGTAGATTGCCTGCCTAAGGTAAAGTCATCCCTGATGAATGGGGACGTGGGAATGAGGGGTCTTTTCATCAGATTAGTGCTATTTCAGATGTGGAATGGCAAAATGGGGGAGGCAGCTTGATGAATGAGGTCTCCAGGACTTAAAACAAATCCAAATCATATTATGTGATATCATCTAATGTGAAATTCTACTCCGTACTTCTAGAATTTTTATTTTTATACTGTATTGAGGATTTATTCTGTTCTATGTATTGTACTATATTGTATTGACCCCCTTCTTTTTGACACCCACTGCACGCCCAGCCTACCTGGAAAAGGGTCTCTCTTTGAACTGCCTTTCCCAAGGTTTCTTCCATTTTTTACCTACAAGGGTTTTTTTTGGGAGTTTTTTCTTGTCTTCTTAGAGGGTCAAGGCTGGTGGGCTGTCAAGAGGCAGGGCCTGTTAAAGCCCATTGCAGCACTTCTTGTGTGATTTTGGGCTATACAAAAAATAAATTGTATGGTATATCCGGTAAACCAAACACAGGGGTTGTCAAGTGAAGCGAGCAGGGGGCCGAGCCCCCTAGTATTAATAGATTTCATGACACATTTTCCAAGCTCAGCAGGGGTTGGAGTCATTTTAGTTGTCATTGACAGGCTCTTCAAGTCTGATCATTTTACTTCTTTTAGAATATTTTCTACAGTAATCAAAATAGCCAAAGTGTTTACAACTAATGTGTTCAAATTATATGTTTTCCAACATCAGTATTCTCCATTATTGGATTTTAATTCCTTATTCAGTAGGGTATTTTGCTGTTGACTGGGCATAAAGAATGAATCTGCTCTCTGGTTTTATTCTCAGTTGTAATGGTCAGACAAAAGAAGAATTAACAGAGTGCTGATGTAATTTCATCATTCGCATGCTTCACAGTTCCCAGTTATACAAGTATTTAGTTCAGGGTGAATACACTTCAATATAAATTTACTGTAAATCTACTTGTGCATATATTTTAATAATTTTATGGATATGTTTTTCTGCTTCTGCTACTCCTTCAAGACTCAAGACTAACTGAGGCTAACCAGAAATTTGAAATTTTTGTATGTTAGAGAATATGATAAAATTAAATAAAACATCTCAAGTCAAAATATACTTACTGACCAACCTCATCACAATCTGGAAAAAATATACCTTCAATTGTTGTGATGGTTCCATCATGAAACCTAGAACCATGGTACGTTGTCTCCCATCTTCTGTCTTCCACTCATAGTCAGTAGTACCTTACTCAGAGAGCTCATGTTTCTGTATCTGATGATTTTCATCTTAAGTACGAAAGTCTTACTTCTTGTGATTCATGAAGAATTCACGGTTAGGCACATTACATTGCACACTTGCATGGTTATGGAAAAAGATGACAGGCTGTGGGTTCCTTGCAAAGGTATTCATTCATGCTACACCCCAAAGGACTATGTGTGGAGGCTGAGTGCTAGGTGTGAGGATTCTGTCAAATCAAAACATAAAACCATTACATTTTTGTGCAGATATATCTAATAGAAAAAAGATAAGCTGGAATAAGCTTGTAAGTGTGATAGAGCTGGATTAAAAGCTTTTAGAGGGCCCAAGCACTTAAAAGATTTTGGTGCACCCCTATATATCTATTTCAAAATCTAAAAAATAATAAAACATAAAATAAAATTTTATTTTTCAAAAATTATTGTACATCTGGCAATGCTGTGCAGCACACACTCTCAGTGGATGACTGAACGGGACAGCCGACATGACCAAGATAAGAACAAGCATGTGAGCCTCAGTGGACTGTGTGGCAGTTACCAGTTTCTAATTTTGTTGTATTCCCAAGATTAACATATATCATTAACATATATTACAACTATTTTATTATTATTTTTATTATTATATTTATATGAAAATATGTAATTTTTTTTATTCAATGTCGGAGTCCCTTTTTGTGGAACCTGGTTCCATGTGGCTCATGGTAAATCTGGCAATGGAACATTTCTGTGGTACCCCTTACTTTGCTGCCCAAAGTATATGCTTATTTTGCTTAATGGCTAACCCATCCCTGAAGTGGAAAGAAAGTGGAGGAGCAGAGGAGCTTGTTTAAAGTATTTTATGCACAATGCAGGACAAGTTCATCCAGAAATTTAGAAGTAAGAAATTAAGGACAATCAAAGAAGTTACAAAAAGGGTGGGTGTAACAGCTACAAAACAAATAACTCCAGTGGTAGCCATAAAGTTTACGATAGCTCCTTTTCATCATCTGTGCCTGTGTTTTTTATAAATTATTTTTATTTTTGTATTATATTGATATTATCATGCTAAGTACTTTAAAATGCAGATTAGTTATAAATTGTGCTGTCTGTTTATGTAGATATAATATGTTTGCTTAAATGATAAGATGAAAAGATGAAAGTGCAGCAATTGCAACTAAAGCAGATTCTGTGGAGGCTATATTATGTTGTTTCACAAGCCAAACAATCTGATAACCTGGTCAGATTGGGGCTATGCTTTGTGGACACTGGAAACACTATTGGGGATGCTGGGCTTATTCCTAATGTGTGACCTAGTCTCTTCTGTTTTAAGAACTGTCCCTGCAAACACTATGACTTTTACAAGTAGTTTCCCCCCAAAAGCCATAAAACATAGATGTAAATATAGCTTTTCTTTCTCTAATAAATTTAAACCATGTGTAGGTGGCTGGCACATGGGATGGATAGGCACCCTGGCAGGGAGGTGGGAAGATTCCTTACCCGGACGGGAGGCCCTAAACGGACATAAAGGCATCCCAGCTGAGAGGGGGAAGGAGGTTGCATCCGGACAAGACTTCTCTAATGGAGGGACATCCCAGCCAGAGAAGATGGTTCTTTACGCGGACAGGAAGCCCCAGACAAATGGACAGGTTTCCTAACCAGGCACATGTGTAACACCTTCCCTGGCCGAGATAAAGGAAGACAGGGAAGGACTATCTCTGAGGAATGTTTATTCCCCAAAGGCACTAGATGGCAGCTTCCCTCCATATCAGCACCCATTTGGGAACCAGTAGGGAATGGCAAGAGCTGTAGTCCGGCAGCACAGCCCTGTTGGGGTCCGTGGATGCTCCATGGGAGTGCTGCAGGAAGATGCAATCCCTAGTGTATTGGACTTTCATATGATTCAGAAGTACTTCCAACAGGCAACGCCCCTGGCACTGGAAGTATTTTCAGGTCCTCAATAAAAGGGACACCACTCGCTTGTCCAAGTGAATCGGAGCTGGGAGGAAGGAAGGCAACACTCGACTGGAGGAGGGCAGTGTGGGGGTGAGAGGAGAGTACTTATGAGGGAGATTACTTGTGCTTGTGTTACTTTTTGTGAGGTATGGTGTGTAATAAACACCAGTTTATTTGAAGCCAGGACTGCATTTGTGTGATTGTGTTTGCGATTTGGGGCTCACTGGTACCCAGTTCCATCATACATGTAAAATTTTACCAAGTATATCAACCTCTGCCAATTTTTCTTTCAGTTGCACCTAACCCCAGAAAAACATTAACCATGTCCTGCAAAGCTGCTTTTAGCCAATATGCAAACATTTGGATGCAGTTAATCAGGGGCAGTGTGGCCATTCATAAATTCCTTTTCACCTTGTTGAAATAAGCTGGAGCATTACTTGTGTCTGCAACTTTGGCAGAAAAATCTTGAGCCTGAAGATTTTGAAATTTTAACTCAACAGGAATAGTGAAATCAGGGACATCTGTAATCCAATCTTATGTCTCTCCCTGGACATCACTGCAACTATCAAGCTATAATAGCTGCACATGTTACTTCTGCTTAGTGTCTCTCTGGCAGCTTGGGCAGCGATATCATTATCATAATGCCATTTGCCTTCTCTGTGGTATCAGTGAGTGAAAGGTAATTTGTCAGAAGGTGTCTTTCCTGTTGCAGTGCTGGCTATGGCCCAATCTGCTGCCAACAGTCTGTGCATGGTTGTTAATTCACTTATTAAATTGCTAATTGGATCTGTGGGTCAGAGTGTTAACCAAAAATATAATTGAAATCATATTTACTATTATTATTATTATTATTATTATTATTATTATATATTTTTAATGAAAACCCATCCCTAGTATTTGTCAAAATAAATCTTTAGTGGCATTTTAAAGCTTATTATGCTACAAGGAAAGTTGTTTAAAAAATGCAGATTAAAAAAAAAATCACAAGTTAAATTTATTTTTCAGATATTTTTAAAGAAGGTGTTAACAATGGCATTGACAATAATAACATAACAATAGTACATAAATACATTTTCACAACATTATTAGTTCAGTCAATATAGGATTGTTGCGAATCACATCTTATCCTAGAAGCACTGAATGCAAACCTGGAAGGAAATGCGGAGTGGTGGGGATTTATGGTTTCCGTGTAGTAAGGTTTCCTGTTGTGTCTCTTCATGTGGAACATATGCAGCATGTCAAAGTGATAAAAAAAAATAAATAAAAAAACTCACTTTACCGGTGTGCTGTGGATTATTAGCTTACACAGAAGTGTGAACAAGGCTTTAGGGAGCAATATCCCTTGTTTTGCATCCAAATAACACTGAACTGCTTTTAGTATGTTTTGTGTATTGCAATTGAGATTAATTTTAACTTCATGTTTGCAAAAACCATATGTGTAAAGAAACTTGACAGTATTGCCCATCACTAGTACCATATATGTATTACAAAAATTGAAATTCATGATGCCTCAGCTTGCTTTCTCTTTTATGTAGCAACTGGTGCCAACAAACATCACATATGTAAAATATAATTCTGTGCAGTACCTCTGACAATTTCAAGTAGAGATTTTTGGAGTTCATGCTGCACTGAACGCTGTGAAAAAAAAATCTTCATTTCATTCCTTACCATATTAATAAGCTGAAGAAGATGGGTTTGTAACAGAACTTATAATATCAAAGAGATATAAGTTAAAAGACTAAAACAGGTCCTGATTTAAGCTGGTGTATTTACTTAAAACTTGTAGAGCATAACTGAAAAAGAAAAGCAGAGTTCAAGCACATGCTCATATTATCTCACTTTGGCTCACCAGTTCTAGTACAGAAAAGGCAACACAAACCTTTGTTTTTGACAAACCAAAGATCAAAATGGCTGCCTCAGCAGCTCAGGAAGGCAGGTGCAGACCAAGTATTTATGGATATCATGAAAAGCATGCCTCAGAAAAACAAAATAGGTTTGAAATATTATTAATAATGATGATACAAAATGGCTGTATGACCTCTTTGAATGAAAAAGTGGAATTCATTTGTAAAGACACCACATGAAGTAACCTGTTGGATCTGGTCAATGTTATAATGCTGTCATTTTTGAAAACTTATTAAAATTTTAATAAACTCTGAGTTTTCTTAGAGCGGAGTGGTGGCTCTGAGGTAGGGATCTGCACTGGTAATCAGAAGGTTGCCAGTTCAAATCCTGTAAATGCCAGAAGTGACTCTACTCTGTTGGCCCCCTGAGCAAGGCCCTTAGCCTGCAATTGCTTTGTCCTGGGTATGATGTCAATCTACATCCAGCTCTGCAAGTAGGGCCTCCAACCTGCAGGGAAAAATGTGGGGGTTGGTGGCAGAATTGGGACTCCAGCCACCATAAAAAACCTCACACTGGTTCCATTCCATCTGAACTAGTGTGGTGCTGAGGTGTCACCGATTGCATGGCTGCATCTGGGATCCTGAGTTGATTTCTTATGTGGTGGGTGCAGCAATACGCTCTATCAGCATGTGCTCCTAACCTCTCTCTTTTTCTTTATTCATTTTTATGACATTTGAAAGTCAAGAAAAGGCCTGGTATTTTTAGTTTCACATTTTTGTTTATGATAATGTAATTTTGTTTTTCTTGTAGGTGCGGCCAGTTGGATGGTTCAGTTGTCAGTACGCAACTCCCTGTGGAAAAGGGGTGAAGTTAGAGAAGTCCCATGTAACATTGCTTCCATGGAACTTTCTAAGCTGATGCCACGATCCTATATGCACCTGAGATTATGGCTAAACTAAAAATTACTTTGATTTATAGTTAGCATTTGCGCCTTTGCAAAAGTTACTTTCTGGTTAACAGTTCTTTTCTGGCTTTAGACTTTCAATTAATCTCCTGGTCCTTTTAAAATTCCAAAGTTTCACTGGTAGAATAGTCATGCAGATTCAGGATTTTTCCTGCTGTTGGATACATATTTACAAACTATATGCAAAATCAAAATCCAAGCTCTATTCTTCCCAATATGAGTACTGACTTGCTGTTGGAATAAATGAAAATGGGATAGAGAATTGGAAATGACTATAACTAGTGGTGAGAGAAAAAAGATTATTAACTAAATCTGCATGTTTGGGTGTGTGAATGTCACCATCATTTAAAAGAGTCAGTGCATTACACAATGCATCAATGTAAATATACTTATGTACTATATGTAAATGAGCATATAAAAGTAAAAGTGATTCTTGTAGGCCTATATTACGAGAATATGATTTTCCGTATATATATATATATATATATATATATATATATATATATATATATATATATATATATATATATTACTTTGTAAGTGAACAAATTGTTGAAAAACATAAATGTGTCAGTTAATAATTATATCACCTTAACAAATTACTCAGGCAAGATTCTTTTGATATAAGAAATAATTATTTTATTTTACCAACAATGATCAAAGCTTTGCAAAAATTATGGCTCTTTTGTAAGTAAAACAAGATACATTTTTCCTTTTTTATCATTTTTATCCTAATGTACAAAGACATTTCGTCTCTGGTTTAAGACAGAGAACATTTGATGAAAACTATTTTGCCATCATACAATCATTGAACTCTGTATTCCCCAGGTACATTTCCAGTATGTTGTTTAAAGACAGTGCTATGCATATTTCTTCTAAAAAGCCATAAGCAGAAATGGTACCTGCAGGCAATGGATAAGACATCTTTACACTTAGGTAATTTATACAGGATTGCATCAACATTGTTCTGTTAAAACTTGAGAAAAGTTGACAGAAAGAACTCAGGAACTGAATCAAAGGAATTCAGCTTTTCCATCTTCTTTTGTTTTTTATTTTATTTGAAGAAAACAACATTCCATACTATCAAGTCAAACTTAGCAAACCATAATTCAACTACTGCGTGAGAGGAAGAGAGGAGAAAATACAACATGAGCAAATCTTTAAATAAAGCAAAGAAAGGGGAATGTCCTTTTCCCCTGATATAAATGTGTATTCTTGGATTTGATTAATTAGATCTTACCATATTAAAAAAAAGTTTTGAACAGATCCTCTAAGTGAGAATTTTAAGTTTTTTTTCCAATTTCAAATAGTATAGAACATAAGTTACCCAATGACTTAAAACAGGTCAGCTGGGATTCTTCCAGTTGAGCAAAATAAGTCAGCATACTGGTAGTGTGGTACAGTATAGGTGATTACAATCAATTTGTTCTTCTCCACTTTTAGCCTATCTGGGAGTACACCAAACATGGTTGTTAATGGGTTAGGAGTTATTGTAATACCAAGACTGTCTGATTGCCTCTGGAATAGAAGTAGGTGGGCAGATTCCTTTTAGCAAAGTTTATGATTTGAAAGTACTGGAAAAATTGTGTTGATGGGAAGTTAAATATGAAGCATAATTGTTCATACGATGTAAACACATTATCTATATACAAATCTCTAAGTGTTTTAATCCCAGATGTGTTCCAAACATTAAATACTGCTTAGGTTTAAGAGGGCAGAAAAAGATGATTATCATGTAGAGGTGCAAAAGATAAAAGCTTCTCTGTCTTAAAGTGCTTCCTACTTTGGTCCCATGTTTTGAGTGATTGAATGATAATTTGTATTTACTGGGGCAAAAAGCAGGGCATATAAAAAAGTACAACAAGATTTTATTTCTATTGCAGACCATGCTTGTGAATATTCATCAATTTGTGTCAATGTCCAGGTCTTTTTTAGCTTGTGCCACCATGTAATGAAATTGAAAGTTAGTTAGTGCCATGCCCCCTTCTGCTTTAGGTCATTTTAGAGTCCCCCTTCGGATGCAATTCCAAATAAATGAGGTTATAATTGAATGTAATTTCTTAAAGAATCATTTGTTAATGTATATGAGGTTGCTCAGAAATAGAAATAAAAGGGAAGGATGTTCATCTTGAAATTGACTATCCCTGGTAATGTGATATGTAGGGTAGACCATCTGTTCACATTTTTTTCCATGCAGATAGCAAAATTTTGTTGAAAAAGATCTTTCTATTTACTGTTTACCCCTGCGTATCTGAACTGATCTGCTAAAATAAATGGGAAGCAGTCCCGTCTAATGTGTACTAGAGAATTCACTGGAGAAAGCAAACTTTTATTCAAATTCAAGTCTAGAAATTTTTTTCAGTTCTGCTAGTGCATTGAGGACTGCTGGTACAGACGTTTGTCGGTATATATTATAATGTTGCCACTTATAGTTGTTGGGGTAAAAAGGATAAATAAGAAGCCCCTCCCCCCATTTTGCCTCCCCAAGTGAGGCTAGACCACACTTCTGAAAGTCCCAATCCTCTGACATGCCAAGAAACAGAGCAAAGTAAAACAAAATAAAACAAACCTCCAGCAGGGGTGTAGTAAAGATTAAATTTGAGATATCTTGTGATAGTACAGTCCAGATACAATAAACCTAGGGTATGATGCCTAGGTGGAAAAAAAGTATAATATTACTTTAAATAACTAGTTACTTAGTGATTACCAACATATACATATATTTAATAGAAGGAAGTTCAATATTGTAATTGAAAAGAAAAAGAAAACAAAATCAAAACGTGGCTAAATAGGAATTAGAATGTATAGTTACAGCAAATGTCACATTACAAATAGACCAAGTTGCAAGCAGCACCTTCTATGCATTACCAGAACACAATATGATTCATGATCATATTTTAAATGATGCTGGTCTTTTTTGCTGCTTTTCTGCTTCTTTAGTTGAACTGAAGATGTAGAATTAGGCATCAAAAATCATCTTCAATTTATCAGAAACAAGAGGCTGTATCTTATTTCCATTTTCTGTAGAATGCAGCTTTTTAGCAGCCGTTGAAGTGGAGAAATCTGTGAAAATAATGCTGTTATTTTCAAATATAATCTCCTTTTTCTGTCTGAGAACCAAATTTTTTCAACCCATAGTTTGTCAAAACAGACAATCAGACTTCTCAGTTTTGAGATTTCGATCCACGGTAAGCTGCTGAGATCTTGGTGTCTGATTTGAAGTACTCTCCAATTATTTTAGAGAATAGTTCAGCTATGAATTTCAATGGGTTTGGACTTTCACAATATTCAGGTGATATGCAATTCTGATGTTCCTTCTATATCTATCTTCCAGCACAGCTAGTTTATCACCAAGCACTTTGCACTCGAATTCTACAGAAGTTGCCTTTTTGTTAGATGTCAATTGTTCAACTTCGTTTGCTTAAATTTTTCAAGCTGACCACCAAGTACTCTAATTTTATTCTCAAACTTACTCATATTTTCCTTTATTTTTTCATCACTTCTTTCTAAAATGTCTTTAAAGCTTGCAGTAAAGTTATTACTTAAATGTACCTCCTAGTCTTTTATATCGTGGAGCAGCTTGTTTATTCTGTTCTCAGTTTTGTCATTTCTCTTGTGTATATCCTTCTTTATATTCTTCATATCCTGCTTTATGTCACTCTTTATATCATTTATATTCCCCACTGAGTTTAATTATTATCTTCAATGTTCATTTACATCCACTAAGCGCTCCAAAGGCAGAGTTGCATGTCTGCTTGGAGCTGATGCTGTTGATTCACTGGGGGTATTGGTAGTAGATGATAACGGGGATGGAGAGACTTGGCTCAGCTCCAGTAATCCATGTGAAATTGGTGAATTCATATTTCCTGCCCCACTCGCAGTTTTGCTCCCTCTTTTACACTCGACTGGAGCCAATGCTGCAGCGTGAGATTGTGGCAGATCCGTTCCTTTGCCTGTCTTGTCCAAATCAGTCACTGGCAGGCCGTATTGTGAACTTGAGACCGGTTTAGACTTTGATGCGGCTTTAACTGCATTTTCATTCTTTTTCTGAATCCTTGGTCTGCTGCTTATGTTTTAAATATCCTTTGTATATACCTGTAATTAAATCCTTTCTGGTTGACTAAATACAGGATACCATGGAATGATAGTAAAAAAAGGTAAAATCACACCGTTGCTGTCAGAGCTCCATTTTAGATATCCATCTATCACAAAAATTAGAGACCAACTCCCCCATGAGATGGCTTCTCCATCTTCTGTCAGGTAAATGGGAAACCAGTGTTTGGTATGTTTATGGTTGGAATGTGTACTCAAAATTAAGAATTCTGGTCTTTGTGGTAGTTTCTGCTTTGAAAATGTGTCAAAAAGGAACACTTTTAGGAAGGTGGCACTTATGGTGCTTCCTGCAGCTGATAAATAAGCTCATCTCATCACTGAAGTTGTTGTCTATCCATACTTTTTGGGACATACCCACATTGCTGTAAAGCTATTCTGGACCTGTGCAGGAAGCATCCTCATATTTGACAGTTCACTTGAAATCATAACTGACTTGATGGCACATATATCGATTCAATGTCTATTTCAAATGTCACATACAAGGTTATGTTCACTGTGAAGTCTTTGTGATTCTGTTAAAAAACTATCCTCAGTGAGCTGTGCCACTCTCCACCAGATGACGGCTGTCCACTTCTAAGACTCGGGGACCTGAATGTCCACCTGAACTATCCTTCTACAGAATTCCTTCCTCTTCTTTTACACCCCACAAACCCACAAAGCTGGTAAATGTTTGGATTGTGTTTGCTTACAGAACTGCATTCCCACAAACACAATTGTCACTCCACTACATACATTTGACCACTTTTCTATTCAATTATCTCTGGTCCTTTCCTCTTTCACCACTGCCAATCTTCCGACTGTGTTCCTCCACCTTCACCTCTTCTCCTTCTCTCCAAACTGTTTCTCTTCTCTAGTCGCTTTTGCTCTCCAACCTCTTGGCCACTTCTCCTCTCTTGACACCAATGCCACTAACATCCTGTGCTCAAGTACTGTATGTTGTCTTACCTTCATGCTGTGTGTCCTCTCTCCAACTAGGTAAAAGATCCTCCTGCCTGTGGCTTTTTGAATCTGTACACAGTCTACAGACAGAGTTTAGGACAATTGAAAGTAAAAAAAGAAAGTGAAAGGCCAATGCAGATCTGGTGAGTATCAATTTCTTCTATCTTACTTCTCTTTACCTACTACTAATCTTCTTCTTCTTCTTTCGGCTGCTCCCGTTATGGGTTGCCACAGCAGATCATCTTTTTCCATATCTTCCTGTCCTCTACATCTTGTTCTGTCACACCCATCACCTGCATGTCCTCTAACATCACATCCATAAACCTTCTCTTAGGCATTCCTCTTTTCCTCTTGCCTGGCAGCTCTATCTTTAACATCCTTTTCCCAATATACCCAGCATCTCTCCTCTGCCCATTTCCAAACCAGAGCAATCTCATCTCTCTGACTTTGTCTCCCAACCATCCAACATGAGTTGACCCTCTAATACTCATTTCTAATCCTATCCATCCTCGTCATACCCAATGCAAATCTTAGCATTTTTAACTATGCCACCTCCAGCTCTGTCTCCTGCTTTGTGGTCAGTGCCACCGTCCCATATAACAAAGCTGGTCTCACTACCATCCTGTAGATCTTCCCTTTCACTCTTGCTGATACCCGTCTGTCACAAATTACTCCTGACACTCTTCTCCACCCATTCCACCCTGCCTGCACTCTCTTTTTCACCTCTCTTCCACAACCCCCCTTATTCAGAACTGTTGATCCCTAGTATTTAAACTTATCCGCCTTTGCCAACTCTACTCCTTTAACTACTACCAATGCTAAGGTTATTTTCTTTCAAAATAGGCTTAGCAATACTTCTGATGGTCACAGCTTGTCCTCTGTTTCACCACTGTTCTTTACCCTCCACCACCTCCGCCCTCAACCTCCATGAGTGTTGAAGACTTTGCCACCTTTTTTCAGGAAAAGGTGACTGTAATCAGCAGTATACTCTCACATCACTCACATCCTTCAGCCAGTCTGCTCCCTGACTGCACCACAACATTCTTCTCTTTCTCTTTTCTCTCCACCACTGAAGTTTACTGCCTCCTATCTAGATGCCCACTACCTGTCCACTGTGCCCCGTCCCCTCTCATCTCCTCCTTGCTATCTCTCCCTCAATCATTTATGAAATTACTCCTGTCATCAGCACCTCACTCAGTCCAGGCACTTTTTCTACATTGTCCAAACAGGCTCTATTAATTTCTCTTCTCAAAAAGCCCACTTTCAACTCATCTCAAGTAGGTAATTACACTCCAGCTTCTCTCCCCTCCTGTCTATCCAAAATATTGGAATGTGCAGTCTCTAACCAAGTCTGTTCCATTCTTGTGCAGAACAGACTTCTTCATCCTAATCAGTCAGGCTTCAAGAAGGGCGATTGCACTGAGAAGGCTGTACTTACTGTTGTCGTTCCTTCCAGAGGACCACACAGTATCAGCTAGAATCTCTGCATTTGTCATTGATATTGCAACTTGGATGATGGAACACCATTTCCAGCTCAACCTGACAGAAATGGACCTTTTTCTTAACCCAGCTCACTCATCTGATCTACACCCTATCGTTGGTCAATTTGGCTGATGATTATGAACACCTGCCAAGTCTGTATGCAACCTTGTAGGTAGGTGATTGATGACCAGCTGTCTTTCAGGGACCATGTTGCTTCAGTCTCTTGGTCTTGTAGATTCACTCTATACAACATCACCAAAATCAGACATATCTGAAAAGTATGCAGCACAGCTCTTGGTCCATGCTTTGGTCTTGTCACATCTGGACCACTGCATCTCTCTTCCCAGCAGAAGTACCTGCATGTGTCATCAAGCTGATGCACGTGATTCAAAATGAGGTGGCACAACCAGCCAAGGCGAGCACATCCCAATTCTCTTTTTAGATAATGGCATTGGCTTCCTGTAGGAACACATATGAAGTTCAAATTATTTATGCTTGTCCACAGAGTAGTCAGTAGATTGATACCTATATATGGTATATGTAGACACATGTGCTGCTTATTAATGGTATCTCAATCCAGACTCTTTCCATGTGTGGCTCCTGTGGAATAAGCTCCCCATCTCATTTCACATATCTGGCTCCCTCAGTGTGCTTAAGAAGCATTTCAAGATTCATGTGTTTGATGAATATCTGTCTAACTAGTATTAGATGGTTAAGTTTTGTAATTCAAGGCAGTGTAACTAGCTTGTATTTTGTTCCAATGTCTTCACTTGTGATGATCAATTTTCTAACCTTGTCCTGCAACATTTGTTCCTAAACAGTTCCCCAGACTGATGTTTACATGATTATGTTGATGTCTTTTGTAAGTCACTTTGGATAAAAATGTCTGCTGAACAAACATGTAAATATAGTAGCAGTTAATTTTTCAATACTTCATCATTACTCTCTGTCAGAATGATAATTGGCGAAACTGAGTCTCAGATTTTTGGTGGGGATATGAGCATAAGAGCATAACCACTGTCACCTTTGTGTTGATCTAGGGTGTCTCTTAAAAATAGTCTCGCTGAAAACTGCTTTTTCAGTCTTTCTTCCCTGAAGCTGAGCGTAGCTTCTGTAGAAGCTTTGTATGTATAGAAGTTGTTACTCTAGCTGATAAACTCTTCATTCTTCTTAATATTCACTAGGATAAACAGCAAACACAGTTAATTATCCACACTTGACTATAAATGCACAAACAGTTTAATCATGTTCTCGGCTGAGAAGTCTTTGCCAAATCCAGCAATGAAAATGACTGAAGACCATTCTCATACAGGGCAGTCAGTTGTATTACTTACAGTGTATGTGATAAATTCACAAACCCTATCTGAGTGGGGGTGATCTGGAATATGTAGTGCTATGATTTTTCAAAATATAGTGCACAACAAGTGTAATTAGAAAATTGTAGGTTTCCTTGCTAAATGTCTTGTTGTCTCATGTTTGACTTACTATCTTTTTTTTCCTCTGGGCTTCCAGCATTTTCACCTTATTTGACTTAGAAAGGCTGTGCCTGACAGCATTTTCTCTTAATAGATCTCCTTAGGAATCTCACTCCCCCAATCCCAAACCTTGGCACTGGATGGAAAATTTAAAGTGTTTAAAGTGTTTAAAGATAATGCCAATCCTGCTGCCATCCTGCATGGGGAGCCTGTGTAGACCTGGAAGACACTTTCTGGTCTGCGTGTTATAGCAACATGTACATAGTTGTGTTTTTTGAAGACTTTAGTCATATTACTACTTTTCTTTTATTTGTTGTTCACAATGTTTAAAAAGACGTGTGAACATCACTGATTAACTGATACTCAATAATGTCAATCTAGATAAAAATGTAATTACAGGAAATCCTTCTGTGATATCTCCCAAGTCTGCAAATTTATTTGATGCCACACCAGAATCAAATCCCAAAATGTCTACAAGTTTTCCCATTACAAGAAGTACTGAGTTTAAGTGCCTGGTGATTTTTATTGCTTGGCTGATAGAATAGTACTGGAGAATTATTTTAGAGGCATGAATGCTGCTTCTGATGATGATTCATTTTCTGTCACATATCATTCATATTTTTCTGTTATTCTTTTGTTAGGTGTAAGTTTTTGAAATTTAGCTGTGGTACTTGACAGTTTAAAAGATGTATTGTCTGTTACAAAATTAAATATGATTAATAGGTTGGTTCAATAACAAATGGGAAAAACAGAGAATGAAAGGACATGTCACTGCTGTTATGGTCAAGGTGGAATATATTGTTTGTCTTCAAGGGACTTCTCAATTTGTGTTTGAGAAATAAACCAGTGGAATGACAAGTTGTCTTTCGAGGCAAAACAAAAAAAAAATGTAGTAATGCTAGGATCAAAACACAAAAGTGTAAAAGTTCAAAGCAAAACTTAAACACAACAATTTGGCTGCCTCTGAAAAAACAACACAGAAAATGGTGACACCCATGGGGAAAGTCACTGCAAAAATCTGACACAGTAACATCAGAAACATATCATAAAAAACCTATAATGATAATAAAGTGAGAATAAACAGAAAGAAATACATCAAAGGGTTCCAATTGCACTTGTGACTTAGAGCAAAACACGGTGTATTTCTTTAGTATGATGTGAAGCTTTCATATTTAAGTATGGTTTTATTCAGCCTCTGGTGTATAGAACAAACTCAGTCCTACTTAATGTTGTCAAGGCAGCCACTGCTCTATTAAAGTCTGTTTCTAGCTTAAGAGATAGTAATTATCCTGAGGCAGAGCTAAATTGAGACCTTTAAAGGCCCTAAGTACCTAAAATATTTTCTTGCCCTCATATATATGAGCTTCACTCACTCTAAGTGGACGATTGCATTGGACAGCTGACATGACCAAAATAAGAAAGATCATGTGAGCCTCAGTAGAACAGGTGGCAGTTACCAGATTCTAATTTTGTTGGATACTGAGGATTAATGTAATACTTTAAACTCTATTATTACTATTTTATTTTATTTTTTTTACTATTATTATTGTATATTGTAAGAGATCCCATGTGGGAATCGGCATCACAGATGGAACAGAACTTAGTTCCTTACCTGGCAGAGATGCCCATAATATGGAAGGATCGAGGAAGATATTCTGTGTGGAACAGTTTCTTCCTCAAAATATTAGACGGCAATCTCCCTGACTTCCATTTGGACACCCGCAGGGCGTGCTGGATATTTTAGTCCCATTGAGTAGCCTGGTCGTGTTCCAGAGGAGCCTCCAGGGGGAACTGAGGGCACATACAAGCTATACATTTCAGGACTTCCAATGGATCCAGAGGTACTTCCTTTGGGGTGTGCCCTGGTATTGGAAGTACTTCTGGGTCCAGGATAAAAGAGGAAGCCTGACCCCAGTCAGACAAGTCAGAGTTGGGAGAGGAGAAGGGCAACACTTTCTTGGGAGGAGTTGAAGGAACGTTTATTGGGTATTGGCAGTATCATATTGGGTTGTGTGGAAGGAAGGAGTTATTGGAGGTATTTTCATTAATAACCAGTGTTTGTCTTAACATGGGACTGTTTTGTGTGGTTTTGACTGGAGTATTTGAGGTCTGTTGCGCGCTTACCGGTCACTAAATTTATATACTAGAATTAAATGAAAAAATTACACATATATATATGCTGTATATATAATATTTTATCTATACTAATAAAAGGCAAAGCCCTCACTGACTGACTGACTCACTCACTCACTGACTCACTCATCACTAATTCTCCAACTTCCCGTGTAGGTAGAAGGCTGAAATTTGGCAGGCTCGTTCCTTACAGCTTACTTACAAAAGTTAGTCAGGTTTCATTTCGAAATTCAAAGCGTAATGGTCATAACTTGAACATATTTTTTGTCCATACACTGTAATGGAGGAGGCGGAGTCACGTATCGCGTCATCACGCCTCCTACGTAATCACGTGAACTAAAAACAAGGAAGACATTTACAGCACGAGTCACACGCGGGAACGAAGGTAAATGACGTTAATTTTTGACTGTCTTTTAATACTGTGTAAGCATACATATTAACACATGTGCAATTAAACGTGTGCATTTACGGGGTGATTTCTCAGGCTTAAAAGCTCACCTTTTATCAAACGCGGGAACAAAGGTAACTGACGTTGTTCACTGTCTTTTAATACTGTGTAACCATACATATTAACACATGTCCAATTAAACATGTGCATTTATGGGGTGATTTCTCAGGCTTAAAAGCTCGCCTTTTACTAAAAAGGTAAATGCAAAACTATTTTCAATCAGTTTATTGAAACGCTCCCGTTAAGGATTGCAATAACATATTCGCGAGATAAAAGAACGAAGTAGGGGGAAATGGAGGAAGACCCGCAAACAGCGAACAGCAAAAAATTACTTAAACAATTGAGAACGGAGCGAGTTAAGCATACAAGCATGTTCATAAGGGAAACAAAGCACGGTGTAAAACGTAAGTTTAAATTAAGTTTATAGAAACGCTCCCGCTGCGGATTGCAATAACATATTCTTGAGATTAAAGTTTAATGAGAAGACACGAGGTATAAACGAACCACACGCCGTGGCGCAACGTTAGGGGCAACAGTTTCAACCATTCTATGATCTGCTTCTCGCAACTGAAAGACGGCACATGGCGGATGTTAGCCGACTTGCTGACCGCAACGTTAGGGGCTTCAACTATGGCGCTGACGCCACATCTCAGTGCCAACACTTTGCACACTCTACTTAAAAGACACGCCCTCCTCACTGGACAGTTAAAAACACCAATCAAACTAACGATGACATCAAGTATTACCCAATCAAAAGTAGGAAAGGAGGCATCTTCATAAAATACGTGTCGGATGATTTGCATGAGACGCTGCTTTAAAAAAAAAATGATAAAAAAAATACGGGATAAATCCCGTCCAGTATTGATTCAAAACGGGACGCGCAATTTCATTCTCAAACGCGGCACGATTCCGTATTTTAAAGGACGGGTGGCAACCCTACAGTGGCAGGTAACCACCCATACAATCACATTGTGATTCAGACTAGGAATGCAATGAATGTAATTACCCCGATCTACATACAAGGCGAAAGTCTTGCAACATTCAAAGATGATGGTTTGGGATAAGTACACCATACAACATAAAAGAGCTTATGAAGCCTTGAACCGAAAAAAGCAAGATCTCAGAGATCGTAAAAAAAAAAATAGGAGGTAATGTCGTTTTACTCGCTATACATTTTAGTCAAACATTACCAGTTATTCCACGAGGGAGACCAGCAGAGGAACTGAACGCGTGTTTAAAATCCATGCTTCTCCCATGCTCGGTTCTATGTCGCGTGTTCTCGGGTTGGTGCACCAAAAAATGTATACATTTAAGCATGTAATGGGCAAACAAAAAATGACGTATACCCGAAGGCACTGCAGTAGTACTTAATGTAACTTTACTTCTTAAATGTTAATGTTTTACTGTTTAATAATTTATACGCTTCTTATATGTTGTTCAAATTCTTTTATCAAAATACCACTGACAGCGCAATGCACGATAACATGGAGTGAATACACCATACGCATCCGCCCACGGCTGCCCTGCTGTGCGCAGATACGAGTTGATTCTACAATAAAATAAAATAAAGATAAAAAGAGTAAAACAATCATCACCCATAAAGCGTGTGTGTGTGTATATATGTGTATACTGTATATATATGTTGATATGTGGATGTGTATATGTATATATATATATATATATATATATATATATATGTAGATATGTATATATATGTGTATATGTATATGTATATATATGTTTATATGTGTGTGTGTGTATTTTATATATATAAAACACAGCAACACTCATAACAATGACAACACAATTACATTGACAATCATGTTACGTTATTTTTAAAATGTTTCCTTTTTTTTTCATAACCTCTTTAACACACTACTTCTCCGCTGCGAAGCGCGGGTATTTTGCTATATAATATATGTGTATATGTATGTATATATATATATGACATCAACACTCATAACAATGACAACACAATTACATTGACAATCATGTTACGTTATTTTTAAAATGTTTCCTTTACTTTTTCATAACCTCTTTAACACACTACTTCTCCGCTGCGAAGCACGGGTATTTTGCTAGTATATATATATATAAAATATGTGTGTCATTTTTTCATTTAATTGTAGTAGCCCCTTTTATTGGGACCTTATTCAGCTGCACAATTTGCAGTTTTACACCTTATGGTGTAACTTATGGTCCAGAAATGGAGAATTTCTGTGGTGCCCAGCTTCCCTTGATGCTCTAAGCATGTGCTTATTTTGCCTAATTGGTAAACCAGCCCTGTCCTGACAGTTCAAAAATTGATGAGCTGTGCATTATCTATCTATCTATCTATCTATCTATCTATCTATCTATCTATCTATCTATCTATCTATCTATCTATCTATCTATCTATCTATCTATCTATATATATATACAGTGCATCCGGAAAGTATTCACAGCGCATCACTTTTTCCACATTTTGTTATGTTACAGCCTTATTCCAAAATGGATTAAATTCATTTTTTTTCCTCAGAATTCTACACACAACACCCCCATAATGACGTGAAAAAAATTTACTTGAGATTTTTGCAAATTTATTAAAAATAAAAAAATTGAGAAAGCACATGTACATAAGTATTCACAGCCTTTGCCATGAAGCTCAAAATTGAGCTCAGGTGCATCCTGTTTCCCCTGATCATCCTTGAGATGTTTCTGCACCTTAATTGGAGTCCACCTGTGGTAAATTCAGTTGATTGGACATGATTTGGAAAGGCACACACCTGTCTATATAAGGTCCCACAGTTGACAGTTCATGTCAGAGCACAAACCAAGCATGAAGTCAAAGGAATTGTCTGTAGACCTCCGAGACAGGATTGTCTCAAGGCACAAATCTGGGGAAGGTTACAGAAAAATTTCTGCTGCTTTGAAGGTCCCAATGTGCATAGTGGCCTCCATCATCCATAAGTGGAAGAAGTTCGAAACCACCAGGACTCTTCTTAGAGCTGGCCGGGCATCTAAACTGAGCAATCAGGGGAGAAGGGCCTTAGTCAGGGAGGTGACCAAGAACCCGATGGTCACTCTGTCAGATCTCCAGAGGTCCTCTGTGGAGAGAGGAGCACCTTCCAGAAGGACAACCATCTCTGCAGTAATCCACCAATCAGGCCTGTATGGTAGAGTGGCCAGAAGGAAGCCACTCTTTAGTAAAAGGCACATGGCAGCCCGCCTGGAGTTTGCCAAAAGGCACCTGAAGTACTCTCAGACCATGAGAAACAAAATTCTCTGGTCTGATGAGACAAAGATTGAACTCTTTGGTGTGAATGCCAGGCATCACGTTTGGAAGAAACCAGGCACCGCTCATCACCAGGCCAATACCATCCCTACAGTGAAGCATGGTGGTGGCAGCATCATGCTGTGGAGATGTTTTTCAGCGGCAGGAACTGGGAGACTAGTCAGGATAAAGGGAAAGATGACTGCAGCAATGTACAGAGACATCCTGGATGAAAACCTTCTCCAGCGCGCTCTTAACCTCAGACTAGGGCGACGGTTCATCTTTCAGCAGGACAATGACCCTAAGCACACAGGCAAGATATCAAAGGAGAGGACGACATGCATCAAGACTCTTTGCAGTGTTGGCTCCTCAGTGGTGGAACAAACTTCCTCTTGCTGTACGAACAGCGGAGACCCTCACTGTCTTCAAACGTTGTCTGAAGACACACTTCTTTAAACAGAACTTGGGGGACTAAAGTCCCCATACTTTTTTTTTTTTTTTTTTTTTTACCCTTTTCTCAAAAAAAAAAAAAAAATTTGTACTAACAACTTACTATTTTCTTCTAGCATGGTTTTGTGTACAACTTGGTCAGCGGTAACTTGTTTAATGACAGTAGATTTAATCCTAGCCTTAAAGACTGAAGAACAGTCGTAGACTACTAAGCACTGTTGTAAGTCGCTCTGGATAAGAGCATCTGCTAAATGTTGTAAATGTAAATGTAAATGTAAAGGAGTGGCTTCAGGACAACTCTGTGAATGTCCTTGAGTGGCCCAGCCAGAGCCCAGACTTGAATCTGATTGAACATCTCTGGAGAGATCTTAAAATGGCTGTGCACCGACGCTTCCCATCCAAACTGATGGAGCTTGAGAGGAGCTGCAAAGAGGAATGGGCAAAACTGGCCAAGGATAAGTGTGCCAAGCTTGTGGCATCATATTCAAAAAGACTTGAGGCTGTAATTGCTGCCAAAGGTGCATCGACAAAGTATTGAGCAAAGGCCACGGTGAATACTTATGTACATGTGATTTCTCAGTTTTTTTATTTTTAATAAATTTGCAAAAACCTCAAGTAAACTTTTTTCACGTTGTCATTATGGGGTGTTGTGTGTAGAATTCTGAGGAAAAAAATGACACAAAATGTGGAAAAAGTGATGCGCTGTGAATACTTTCCGGATGCACTGTATATATGTTGTGGAATATGGCCGGTAGCTTATCCCGGCCAATACCCCAAAGCCACCAGATGAAGCCATCCCTGCAACATGGAGGGACCCCGAATTCCAGCAGGGCTTTGCGCACTGTATTAGTATAATAAAGTCAATATTTGAACTTTTATTTGGTGTATGACGTCTAGTCTGAGGGTTCAAGGGGATGACAGCGCCCCCTATCTGTCACAATGTATATATATATATATATAAAATCCAACGTCTGTCTATATATCTGTCTGTCCGCTTTTCATGAGAGAACTACTTAACAGATTTAGATTGGGTTTTTTCTATAATTTGCTTGAACATTCCAGTTGATTTTGCCATTTCTCTCATTGCGCTAGGTATCATAGTTCGCTTATGATGGCGATTTATTTGCACAAATCCAAGAGATTTGTGGGCATCACTCATGCGCCAGCCTCTGTTCGAGTCGGTATACCTCTCGCCACTTGTTGAGTCGTACCTTGCCTCCACTTAGCTAGCGATGCTTGTTTTATTCAACAGACATTATCATCAGATTAACAGATTGTTAGGAAGTAACGTTTGACGTTTTTGACAGAGAGATCAGAGCTACGTGTGTTTTAGAGAGTAGCTGCTGATTGCCCGAGATATCACGGCCACGTGCTTTTCCCTCCACATGGGGGATGCTCTCTCCCGTCAGAGCTGAACACGATCAGATACAGCGTCAACGTTTGACTTTGGAAAGTATCTGCCATGCCAATGAGTATAATGTTAAATAATAGTACTTTAAAACCTTATTTATTTTATCTGGTTTAAAAATTAATTGATTTGCCAACATATTATGTGCTTTTTCTCAATACAGATGTAATAGATCTGTTTTGAAATACTTTATTTAACTACAGTTTTAAACACACTAAAGCTGACCTCAAAGTAACCCATTCATCACACTCCACAGCCTATGCATAAATGACAATATTTTATAAAAGTGCAATAAATCAGTGACATTGATTATGATGTTTTTTCTGTCAGCTAGATGAAGAACAAAATGTTGGAAGATGCAGCACAAAGAGTGGAAGTTCTTTTAGCAACCATTCAGTAGCACACAGCAAGACTGAAGGCTGGGGGACAAGGAGAAAGCACAATATGTGAGCACTCTGTTTCAATAACTTCAAATTTTTACTATTGACATTTAGACTAGTTTACATAATTCAGAGATTACATAATATGAATACTATGTAATCTGAAATGGGTCTGCATCCAAAATAATGTAATTTAAATAACAACCATTTATTTCGTACAGCTGTTATTCATGCCACAATTCACCCCCACCTTTAATATAAGACACATGGTAATACCCTGAGCATGGAAGGGAAACAACCACCATAGCTAGCCAAGCTAAAGTAGAACTTTGTGATTTAAGTGACTATTGTGCCTTTTGAATGAAAGTGCTTATTTTGTAATGTGCTTACTGCATTTTCACCCTTTTTCATTTAAAATGACTAAAACCGAGTGCAGCTTACCATAGAATGCAAAAGTGTGAACCTGGAAAGAAATCAGTCACTTAATCAATCAAATTCTGCAGCTGTCATAACTCCATTAAGGGAATAAGGTAGGAAGAGGCAACCTCCTTTGACGTTTCTTATTCTGTCACATTAATTTATGCACAGATTGTATTTTTGCTTACAGAACAGTTGTAAGGGTGAACAATGCCTTTAAAGGTATTGGTTTCACATTTTATTGTTATAAAATATAGAGTCTCAGTGTATTTAATAAAAAAGCTCTTTAATGTCAAAGTGAAAACAGACCTCTGTAAAGTTGCTAAATTGATTACAAATATAAAACACAAAGCACCTGATGACATAAGTATTTTCCTATTTACTGTTTCACACCTAAATCATCTCTGTTGTAGCCAGTGGGTTTCATAATTAGTTACAGGAAATGGAGATCACCTGTTTGTAGTCCAGGGCATTTCAATTGATTATAGTATAAATGCACCTTATCTGGAAGGTCCAGGTTGTTGTAGGTTAGTATCATGGCCTTACCTACACAATGAAGAGAAAACAAATACTCCAGGCAACTTCTTGAAAAGGTGACGGAAATGCTCAAATCAGGAGGTGGATACAGGAACATATCCTATTTTACTATATACCTCTTAGAAATCAATTAAATCAATCATTAAGAAATGGAAAAATTATGGCACAGCTGTAAATCTGCCAAGAGCAGACCATCCACAAAAGCCGAGTGATTGTGCAGGAAGAAGACTTTGAAGGAGTTTCACCCAGAGACCTATGAGAACCCTGAAGGAGTTAAAAGATACAGTGACTGAGATTGGAGAGAATGTGCAAATAGCTGTTGCCCATATGCTTTATCAGTTGAAGCTTTAGAAAAAGTGGCAAAGAGACAGATGCTTTTAAAAAATGTGCTTGTCATCTCAGCTAGAGTTTCCCAGGAGGCATATTGAAAACTTTGAATTGGGTGGACTAGTTGGTCATGGAGTGTGTGGACTGAAAAGTGCCACCATTTCAACCTCACACTCTATGAGAATCTCCCAGGGGTGAAGCCAGTGAACCTGATTTCCCCATAAATCAAATGTGTGTGCTGTGCACGGGATAAAATGCCCTCTCTGGGTGTCTTCTTGCAGTTGCAGGTGGAAGAGAAAGGACAGACAGCGACAGAGCCTCCTGTTGGATCCAGGTGGTATTCTATATCTCTCTCAAGTCTTGAAGGTGATCCCCAAGTGCATATGTTTGACCAGGAACTGTATTACTAAACACAAAAACAGTTTTGCAGAAGTGAAATGTCTATGCACATATATGAAGAAAACACAGGTACCAATAATAGTTTTTCTTTTAAACAGTTGCAGTGAAATCCATCTTTAAGTGATATGGTGTGCAAAATCTGCAACAAATCCTGTCTGCACTTCATGTACTTGGCATAAAACCCAAAATTTAAATGCACTGTAACTTTTTGTAAAAAATCACATATTTATTGTTGAGTCTCATTGTCTTTACCAAAGCTACAGTATGTAATAACCAAACCCATTTTTACTTGGTTGCATTTAATTTTGATTTTTGCGTTCTTCATGATTGACTTCACAGGGCCTAATTTTAATGAAAACAGGCCATTGAGTCCAACAATCTCAACAATTATATTTACCTAGATTTTCTCAAATAACATCACACAATATTTTTCTTTTGGCACATATTTCTAATCTGAGTGGAAGTTATATTTCAATAATCCCTTGATTGTGCTACTGTAATTTTGCTTGTTTTAAAATATGTAAAGGACATATGAGTAGACAAAACATTCAGTTTAATATTTAAGTTCGGTGATGTTTAGTACAGAAAAAGCTTCTGCTTCACAGGTCCAGAAGGCTGTATTTAATTGTTGGCCAGTCCATTATGTGTGGAGAGTTTGCACATTCTCCATGTTTGCATAAATTTTATCTTGAAACTCTGGAGAAGAACTGATTTTTTCAGAAGACGTTAAGTTGATAGCTGCCCACGATTCCTGGGTTCAGATCCCAACCAACGTCAGCACTTTCTCTGTAGATTTTGTACATTCTCCCAGTGAATGTATGGATTTTCTCTCTGAGTAGTCCGTTCTTTTTTTCCCACATCCCAAACATGTGTAGGATAATTTAACTGGCAACTCTAAACTGGTCAAATATGTGTGCAGTGTTGGTGTTACATTTGAAGCAGATGGTCTTGAAAAAAATGGTATGGAAAATGGATTACATTTTAATGAAACTTGATTCTTTTTAACAATTTTTCTTTTATACCAGTTTTTAATTTATAACGTTACTTTTGGAAAACCAAGTAATAAATAAGAATGACAGAGAAGATGCACATTTAAATTTCCCTTACAAAAACTTAATTGGCTGTTCAGACAGGATCCTCTATGTGAAAAAGAAACATAAACAATAAAGAAACATGTTTGGTTCAATAACACTTGCTGGTATATGAACAAATACAGTGGTGTGAAAAACTATTTGCCCCCTTCCTGATTTCTTATTCTTTTGCATGTTTGTCACACAAAATGTTTCTGATCATCAAGCACATTTAACCATTAGTCAAATATAACATAAGTAAACACAAAATGCAGTTTGAAAATGGTGGTTTTTATTATTTAGGAGAAAAAAAAAATCCAAACCTACATGGCCCTGTGTAGAAAAAGTAATTGCCCCCTGAAACCTAATAACTGGTTGGGCCACCCTTTAGCAGCAATAACTGCAATCAAGCGTTTGTGATAACTTGCAATGAGTCTTTTACAGCGCTCTGGAGGAATTTTGGCCCACTCATCTTTGCAAAATTGTTGTAATTCAGCTTTATTTGAGGGTTTTCTAGAATGAACCGCCTTATTAAGGTCATGCCATAGCATCTCAATTGGATTCAGGTCAGGACTTTGACTAGGCCACTCCAAAGTCTTCATTTTGTTTTTCTTCAGCCATTCAGAGGTGGATTGCTGGTGTGATTTGGGTCATTGTCCTGTTGCAGCACCCAAGATCGCTTCAGCCTGAATTGACGAACAGATGGCCGGACATTCTCCTTCAGGATTTTTTGGTAGACAGTAGAATCATGGTTCCATCTATCACAGCAAGCCTTCCAGGTCCTGAAGCAGCAAAACAACCCCAGACCATCACACTACCACCACCATATATTACTGTTGGTATGATGTTCTTTTTCTGAAATGCTGTGTTCCTTTTACGCCAGATGTAACGGGACATTTGCCTTCCAAAAAGTTCAACTTTTGACTCATCAGTCCACAAGGTATTTTCCCAAAAGTCTTGGCAATCATTGAGATGTTTCTTAGCAAAATTGAGACGAGCCCTAATGTTCTTTTTGCTTAACAGTGGTTTGCGTCTTGGAAATCTGCCATGCAGGCCGTTTTTGTCCAGTCTCTTTCTTATGGTGGAGTCGTGAACACTGACCTTAATTGAGGCAAGTGAGGCCTGCAGTTCTTTAGACGTTGTCCTGGGGTCTTTTTGGTCGGCCGGCCACTCCTGGGAAGGTTCACCACTGTTCCATGCTTTTGCCATTTGTGGATAATGGCTCTCACTGTGGTTCGCTGGAGTCCCAAAGCTTTAGAAATGGCTTTATAACCTTTACCAGACTGATAGATCTCAATTACTTCTGTTCTCATTTGTTCCTGAATGTCTTTGGATCTTGGCATGATGTCTAGCTTTTGAGGTGCTTTTGGTCTACTTCTCTGTGTCAGGCAGCTCCTATTTAAGTGATTTCTTGATTGAAACAGGTGTGGCAGTAATCAGGCCTGGGGGTGGCTACGGAAATTGAACTCAGGTGTGATACACCACAGTTAGGTTATTTTTTAACAAGGGGGCAATTACTTTTTCACACAGGGCCATGTAGGTTTGGATTTTTTTTCTCCCTAAATAATAAAAACCATCATTTAAAAACTGCATTTTGTGTTTACTTGTGTTATATTTGACTAATGGTTAAATGTGTTTGATGATCAGAAACATTTTGTGTGAGAAACATGCAAAAGAATAAGAAATCAGGAAGGGGGCAAATAGTTTTTCACACCACTGTAAGTGCATTACGGAAAGAAGAGTAGAGGTACATTTAAAGTGTGAATATAATGAGGATCTTTAAATACTTATAAACTTCTAGAAAGTGCATTTCAAACTGTTTAACTCAATAAAGTCAGTTACATAATAATTAACAGTGTAACAGCTAATGTTATATCTGGGCTCCTGCTGGCAAATGCACTGAATACAAAATAGGTACCAGAAGTAATTTAATATGAAATATCAATACTGACTTTCATTCCTAATCATTATTTTTTTATATTTTATATTCAGCCTACACTGTGTAAAAGCAGCTTCCGAGTCTTCTTCCTGACAGTTACATTGTTTTATGTGACTCATTCATTTGTCATCCTGATGAATGTAGCCTTTAATTTACTTCAAAAAGGTATATATTTTTGTCATTTTTTTTCTTTTCATTTATTCTATATGAAGTCGAAAGAGCTTTGTTCCACAGTTGTTAAACTAAAAATATTCCTTAATGTTTATAGTTAAAGGTGCATTACATTAGGAGATTTTAAAGTATAAAACACTTAGGGAAGAAATTAATGTTCTTTAAAAACAATGACACAGGAATACAGTAAAATGGTGAAGGTTAGTAAACTCATCTTAAGAGTCTGACCAATAAAGCAGTATGCAGATGCATGCAACATTAAATTATAGAATTGTAGTTTATTCTTCATAAAGTGGGTAAAACATTTTAATTGAATACAACATATCACACATTGTTTCCTGAGCTCACTTTAATAATTACAGGGTGATAAACATGCATCCTGGCAGCACTGAGTTAGGTACTATACTTAAAATGTGATGGCATTCCATCCCATTGCACACTTGACACCAGTGTGCAATGGGATGGAGCTAGAGTAACTAGAGTAATTAATGAACCTGACATGCATATTTATGGGATGAGGGAGGAAGCCACAAAACCCAAAGGCAACCGATGAGGAGAAAATGAGAACATTCTTACTTACTTAGTCAAATTTGAGATTTCCCATATGTGATCAGTATTCAAACTTTCACCCTTAAGCTATGTAATCTATTACCAAAAATAAAAGGTTTTATTTTGCTATTTTTTTGCTATTTCCAATAATTATTTTTTTCTTATTTTACTGTCTAAAACCTCAGTCTTAGGAGTAGCATTGTCCAGTTAGTAATGCTGAGCCTCCTGCATGGTGTCAATAATGCCATGAATTATTCAAAACACAAAGTAAACAAACAAAACAAGTTAAGCAAATGTCTTCGATATATAGAAAACTAGCAAAATACCCGCGCTTCGCAGCGGAGAAGTAGTGTGTTAAAGAGGTTATGAAAAAAAAAGGAAAACATTTTAAAAATAACGTAACATGATTGTCAATGTAATTGTGTTTGTCATTGTTATAAGTGTTGCTGTCTTTTATATATATATAGCAAAATACCCGCGCTTTGCAGCGGAGAAGTAGTGTGTTAAAGAGGTTATGTAACCATATATATATATACATATCTACATATACACATATCTACATATACATATATATACATATACACATATACATATATATACATTATATATATATATATATATATATATACATATATATATATATATATATACATATACATATATATATATATATATACATATACATATATATATATATATATATATATATATATATATATATATATATACATACACATATACAAATTTACATATCTACACACACACATATATATATATATATATATATATATATATATATAGATATAGATATAAATATAGAGATACATATATACATACATACATTCACACACATATATATAGAGCAAAATACCCGTGCTTCGCAGCGGCGAAGTACTGCTTTAAAATTTGATATAATAAACTGAGGGAAATTACACCAATAATTATTTGTTAAGGATCTCTTTGTATACCATGTTGTCAGTTCGCCCCTCCGGTTGTAATATGACCAAGTTCTGCGCTGAGCTTACTCTTGAGCATGCAACGTATACTTGGCCATGTGAAAAGCAAATCAAGAACACCAAGACCGCGCCAACTGCGGAGCTCAGCTCGAGCGAAATGAATTGAATGAAATGAGGTGAATGGGAGGGGAGATGATCACGTGACTCCAACACCTGCCTTAACTCTCCATCCCTCCACAAACACACAAACACAGTCTCTCGGATCCCAACTCTCCTTTATATAAAGAGATAAATAGCAAAATACCCGCGCTTCGCAGCGGAGAAGTAGTGTGTTAAAGAGGTTATGAAAAAGAAAAGGAAACATTTTAAAAATAACGTAACATGATTGTCATGTAATTGTGTTGTCATTGTTATGAGTGTTGCTGTCTTTTATATATATAATATGCACACACACACACATATACATATATATATACATATCTACATATACACATATCTACATATACATACGTATATACACATCCACATAAACATATATATACATATACAAATTTACATATCTACATATATATATATATATAGACATAGATATATACATACATACATTCACACATATATATATATATATATATATATACTGTATATATACATATCTACTTATTGGCTCCTGTATTTAGGATATGGCAGGTTGGATAATGGATGGATGGACATTTGTATGCATAGCCCTATTTGCCCATTTTCGTTTTTTTTCTTTCTTCAGTAATATTTCAGCAAACCCAGAGCTTGTCAGTTCAAATCCTGGTACTGACACCACTGTGTGACCCTGAGGAAGTCACTTCACCTGCCTGTGCTGCAAAAAACAAAAGTAATGTAACAAATTGTAGTTCAGATGTTGTAAGTTGGTGGAATAAAGGCATAAGTCAAATAGATAAATATGTATTATACACATAGGAACTATTCATTTATTTTCAGTTAAGTCATCTGCAGCAAACTTTTATAAATGAGGGTTTCTCCTTTTTAGATAGTGCAAACTGTTTCTTCTTCATTGACGTTTTCTCTTGGAGAGCTTTTTTCATTTCATTGAAAATGAAAGCAGCAGCTGCCAAAATATGTAGCTTCTTATTAATTTTTCAACATTGTGTAAAATAAATGTATAAAGTAACATAAAAAGGTTTAAATACTGGTTATTCTTTTACACTAAAAATATTACTACAGAGATACAAAAAAAGTAAAATGGATATGTTCTTTTTCTTTAAGGAGATTAAATATTACTGAAGAAAGAAAAAAAAAAATTAAAACAGCCAAATGGGGCTATGCATATGAACTTAAAAGGTTTAAATAAAACAGAAATATATATTTTATTTTTACTTGGTTAACTTGTGGAGGGTGTATCCTGTAGCAAAGCCCTAACTTTTTTCGTGAAAGCCCGTTTCAGTCAATAAGTCTTATGTGTGTGTTTATGTATGTGTGTATATATATGTAGATATGTGTATATGTAGACATGTATATATATGTATATGTATATAAATGTTTATGTGTGTGTGTATATTATATATATAATATATATATATATATATATATATAAAAGACAGCAACACTTATAACAATGACAACACAATTACATTGACAATCATGTTACGTTATTTTTAAAATGTTTCCTTTTTTTTTCATAACCTCTTTAACACACTACTTCTCTGCTGCGAAGTGCGGGTATTTTTGCTAGTATATATATATATATATATATATATATATATATATATAAATATTATATATATATATATATATATATATACTAATAAAAGGCAAAAGCCCTCACTGACTCACTGACTGACTGACAGACTGACTCACTCATCACTAATTCTCCAACTTCCCGTGTAGGTAGAAGTCTGAAATTTGGCAGGCTCATTCCTTACAGCTTACTTACAAAAGTTAGGCAGGTTTTATTTCGAAATTCTACGCGTAATGGTCATAAGTGGAACCTGTTTGACTGACTCACTCATCACTAATTCTCCAACTTCCCGTGTAGGTAGAAGTCTGAAATTTGGCAGGCTCATTCCTTACAGCTTACTTACAAAAGTTAGGCAGGTTTTATTTCGAAATTCTACGCGTAATGGTCATAACTGGAACCTGTTTGACTGACTCACTCATCACTAATTCTCCAACTTCCCATGTAGGTAAAAGTCTGAAATTTGGCAGGCTCATTCCTTACAGCTTACTTACAAAAGTTAGGCAGGTTTTATTTCAAAATTCTACGCGTAATGGTCATAACTGGAACCTGTTTGACTGACTCACTCATCACTAATTCTCCAACTTCCCGTGTACGTAGAAGTCTGAAATTTGGCAGGCTCATTCCTTACAGCTTACTTACAAAAGTTAGGCAGGTTTCATTTCGAAATTCTACGTGTAATGGTCATAACTGGAACCTGTTTTTTGTCCATATACTCTAATGGAGGAGGCGGGAACGAAGGTAAATGACGTTAATTGTTGACTGTCTTTTAATACTGTGCACTTGTTGAGTGTCTTTTAATACTGTGTAAACATACATATTAACACATGTGCAATTAAACGTCTGCATTTACGGGGTGATTTCTCAGGCTTAAAAGCTCGCCTTTTATTAAAAAGGTAAATGCAAACTCTTTTCATTCTGAAGGGCACAAACCACGTTAGATTTCAGACGTTAAACGCGGAAAAATGTCAGTACACCAGATAAATAAGCGCAACATATTATCAGTTGTATTGTATGCTTACAATACATATACAAATGTGTTAATCGTTAACTAATATTATGGGATGGTGTTTTTCGACTTGCGCCTTGATTTAAACGATTGCATGTCTTGGTGAGTTTGCGTAGCTTATTGTCAATATCTTTACACCTCTTTTTAAGACTTAATTTAAAAAGGTTTTCTTTTCTTCTTAATTAAAATTTAAAAGCAATACTTCACCGCTGCGAAGCCCCTCTAGCGCTGACGTCCGACATTCGATTACCGTAAGCGAGTGTAATGAGTGTGTACGCCTGATGAGCCAAGAATAAGGGGGAAACAGGTGTCGCGTACTCTTTGCATTATTTGACAGTAAACTATTTTCATCCATTCTATGATCTGCTTCTCACAACTGAAGGCACCGTGGCTGATGTTACCTGACTTGCTGGCCAACCATAAGCGTTACCTGCTAGGTAACCACCCACTCACTTCACTCCAATACGGGAATCGAACCTCGGACGTCAGCGCTAGAGACGAAGCCCCTAAAATTGCGCCACGGCGTGTGGTTCATTTATTTATAATAAGTTCATAGACCTAGAAAAGGTTGCCATTGATTTGAGGCAAGATTGCTTTTCTCATGTACAACTATACGTTGCATTCTTAACAGTAAGCTTGCACAGCTTGGTCATATTACAACCTGAGTGCTGAACTGACAACGTCGTATACAAACAGAACTATAACAATCGTAATAAATAAACAAACAAAAAAAAAAGCGAAGAACCCTTGGATTTAATAAAAAGGCTCTTTCTTTGGTGAAGCAAGGAAAAAGGAAGACCTTATATGGCGTTCGTTTATAAAACAGCGGAAAAGCTGTCTTAAGGCTGCTTCACAAAAAAACAGATCCGTAACAAATTGCTATTGGGATATTTTCACTCAATTTAAAAAGCTTTTCTTCTTCATAAAAATTTAAAAAGCAGTACTTTGCGGGGATTTAGATATATATATATATATAT
>NC_041398.2:137112913-137117532 GCF_900747795.2 Erpetoichthys calabaricus | reverse complement strand
TGGCCCCTCCCATAGGTGGTGAGCCCATGGGAAGGGGGACCCACGTTGCCTCTTCGGGCTGTGCCCGGCCGAGCCCCATGGGTGCAGGCCTGGCCACCAGGCGCTCGCCATCGAGCCCCACCTCCAGGCCTGGCTCCAGAGTGGGGCCCCGGTGACCCCCGTCCGGGCAAGGGAAAACGCCGTCCAAAATGGTTTTTCTTCATAGGAGGTTTGTTTAACCGCTCTTTGTCTCATCCCTCACCTAGGACCAGTTTGCCTTGGGTGGCCCTACCAGGGGCATAAAGCCCCGGACAACAGAGCTCCTAGGATCATTGGGACACGCAAACCCCTCCACCACGATAAGGTGACGGTTAAAGGAGGGGATACACATATATATATATATAATATATATATATAATACATATATACACATATATATATATAATATATATATACACATATACATATATATAATATATATATATACACATATATAAATATAACATATATATATATATATATATATATACACATAGTATATAATAATAATAAATAATAATTCATTACATTTATATATATATATATACACACATATATATATATATATATGTGTGTGTATATATATATATATATATATACACATATATATATATATATATACACTTATAAATATATATATATATAATATATGCGTATATATATATATATATATAATATATATACACATATATTATATATACATATATAATATATATACAGATATATTACATATATATACACATATATATACACACACATACACATATATATATAATATATATACACATATATATAATATAGCAAAATACCCGCGCTTCGCAGCGGAGAAGTAGTGTGTTAAAGAGGTTATGTAAACATATATATATACATAAACATATATACATATATATACATATCTACATATACACATATCTACATATACATATACAGTAATCCCTCGCTATATCGCGCTTCGCCTTTCGCGGCTTCACTCCATCGCGGATTTTATATGTAAGCATATTTAAATATATATCGCGGATTTTTTGCTGGTTCGCGGATTTCTGCGGACAATGGGTCTTTTAATTTCTGGTACATGCTTCCTCAGTTGGTTTGCCCAGTTGATTTCACACAAGGGACGCTATTGGCAGATGGCTGAGAAGCTACCCAACTTACTTTTCTCTCTCTCTGTCTTGCGCTGACTTTCTCTGATCCTGACGTAGGGGGATTGAGCAGGGGGGCTGTTCGCACACCTAGACTATACGGACACTCGTCTAAAAATGCTGAAAGATTATCTTCACGTTGCTACCTTCTGTGCAGCTGCTTCCTGAAGCGACATGCTGCACGGTGCTTCGCATACTTAAAAGCTCGAAGGGCACATATTGATTTTTGATTGAAAAACAAACTCTGTCTCTCTCTTTCTCTGCTCCTGACGGAGGGGGTGTGAGCTGCCGCCTTCAGCAGCTTTGTGCCGCGGTGCTTCGCATACTTAAAAGCCAAACAGCCCTATTGATTTGTTTGCTTTCCTATCTCTTTCTGACAGGCTTTGCTCCTGATGCGCACTCCTTTGAAGAGGAAGATATGTTTGCATTCTTTTAATTGTGAGACGGAACTGTCATCTCTGTCTTGTCATGGAGCATAGTTTAAACTTTTGAAAAAGAGACAAATGTTTGTTTGCAGTGTTTGAATAACGTTCCTGTCTCTCTACAACCTCCTGTGTTTCTGCGCAAATCTGTGACCCAAGAATGACAATATAAAAATAACCATATAAACATATGGTTTCTACTTCGCGGATTTTCTTATTTCGCGGGTGGCTCTGGAACGCAACCCCCGCGATGGAGGAGGGATTACTGTATATACATATACACATCCACATATACATATATATATATACATATACAAATTTACATATCTACATATATATATATATATATATACATATAAATATAGACATACATATATACATACATACATACATTCACATATACATATATATATATATATATATACTGTATATATACTGTATATATACATATCTACTTATTGGCTCCTGTATTTAGGATATAGCGGGTTGGATAATGGATGGATGGACATTTGTATGCATAGCCCTATTTGCCCGTTTTCGTTTTTTTTCTTTCTTTAGTAATATTTCAGCAAACCCGGAGCTTGTCAGTTCAAATCCTGGCACTAACACCACTGTGTGACCCTGAGGAAGTCACTTCACCTGCCTGTGCTGCAAAAAACAAAAGTAATGTAACAAATTGTACCTCAGATGTTGCAAGTTGCTAGAATAAAGGCATAAGTAAAATAGATAAATATGTATTATACACATAGGAAGCATCAATTTATTTTCAGTCAAGTCATCTGCAGCAAACCTTTATAAATGAGGGTTTCTCCTTTTTAGATAGTGCAAACTGTTTCTTCTTCATTGAGGTTTTCTCTTGGAGAGCTTTTTTCATTTCATTGAAAATTAAAGCAGCAGCTGCCAAAATATGTAGCTTTCTTATTAATTTTTCAACATTGTGTAAAATAACTTTATAAAGTAACATAAAAGGTTTAAATACTGGTTATCCTTTTACACTAAAATATTACTAAAGAGATACAAAAAAAGTAAAATGCATATGTTCGTTTTCTTTAAGGAGATTTAATATTACTGAAGAAAGAAAAAAAAAAACTAAAACAGCCAAATGGGGCTATGCATACAAACTTATAAGGTTTAAATAAAACAGAAATATACACTTTTATTTTTACTTGCTTAACTTGTGGAGGGTGTATCCTGTAGCAAAGCCCTAACTTTTTTTGTGAAAGCCGTTTCAGTCAATAAGTCTTAAAAACAGGTGTAAAGATATTGACAATAAGCTACACAAACCCACCAAGACATGGAATCGTTTAAATCAAGTATCATTACATCTTCCTTTCTTAAAGAGAAGTAAGGCAGTACTTATAAGCTTACATATATATATATATATATATATATATATATATATATATCTAAATCCCCGCGAAGTACTGCTTTTAAATTTTTATTAAGAAGAAAAGCTTTTTAAATTGAGGGAAAATATCCCAATAGCAATTTGTTAAGGATCTGTTTTTTTGTGAAGCAGCCTTAACACAGCTTTTCCGCTGTTTTATAAACGAACGCCATGTAAGGTCTTCCTTTTTCCTTGCTTCGCCAAGGAAGGAGCCTTTTTATTAAATCCAAGGGTTCTTCGCTTTTTGTTGTTTGTTTGTTTATTACAATTGATATAGTTCTGTTTGTATACGACGTTGTCAGTTCAGCACTCAGGTTGTAATATGACCAAGCTGTGCAAGCTTACTGTTAAGAATGCAACGTATAGTTGTACATGAGAAAAGCAATCTTGCCTCAAATCAATGGCAACCTTTTGTAGGTCTATGAACTTAATTTAAAGTTTAGGTTTACACGGTGCTTTCTTTCTGAAGTACCTGAACTCATGAATATGTCTGTATGCGTCAGTCGCTCAAATCCCCGCGCTTCGCACTGGCGAAGTACTGCTTTTAAATTTTTATTAAGAAGAAAAGAAAACCTTTTAAAATTGAGGGAAAATATACCAATAACAGTTTGTTAAGGATTTGTTTTTTTGTGAAGCTGCCTTCACTCGAGTGATCACTTCGAGCTGACTTGCTGGCTAACCATAAGCGTTACCTGGTAGGTAATCACCCATACAATCAGATTGTGAATCAGACTACGAATGCCGTGAATGTAATTACCCCGATCTACATGCTGTCAAATAAACGAACCACACGCCGTGGCGCAATTTTAGGGGCTTCGCCTCTAGCGCTGACGTCCGAGGTTTGATTCCCGTAAGGGAGTGAAGTGAGTGGGTGGTTACCTACCAGGTAACGCTTATGGTTGGCCAGCAAGTCAGGTAACATCAGCCACGGTGCCTTCAGTTGTGAGAAGCAGATCATAGAATGGATGAAAATAGTTTACTGTCAAATAATGCAGAGTACACGACACGTCTTTCCCCCTTATTCTTGGCTCATCAGGCGTACACACTCACTGCACTCGCTTACGGTAATCGAACCTCGGATGTCAGCGCTAGAGGGGCTTCGAAGCGGTGAAGTACTGCTTTTAAATTTTAATTAAGAAGAAAAGAAAACCTTTTTAAATTAAGTCTTAAAAAGAGGTGTAAAGATATTGACAATAAGCTACGCAAACCCACCAAGACATGCAATCGTTTAAATCAAGGCACGAGTCGAAAAACACCATCCCATAATATTAGTTAACGATTAACACATTTCTATATGTATTGTAAGCATACAATACAACTGATAATATGTTGCGCTTATTTATCTGGTGTACTGACATTTTTGCGCGTTTAACGGCTGAAATCTAACGTGGTTTGTGCCCTTCAGAATGAAAAGAGTTTGCATTTACCTTTTTAATAAAAGGCGAGCTTTTAAGCCTGAGAAATCACCCCGTAAATGCACACGTTTAATTGCACATGTTAATATGTATGCTTACACAGTATTAAAAGACACTCAACAATTACACAGTATTAAAAGACAGTCAACAATTAACGTCATTTACCTTCGTTCCCGCGTTTGACTTGTGCTGTAAATCTCTTCCTCGTTTTCAGTTCACGTGATTACGTAGGAGGCGT